>NC_135877.1:14613399-14813399 GCF_031162955.1 Sander vitreus
ACTCTAAGAAGCCATCAGGAGGAACACTGACCCCTAAAGGTCGGTCGATGCACATACAGAACACAGTGAATACAAACAGTATGGGGGAAGATCCACGATACTGCAAAACCTGGCCCTATTGTGCTCCCTAAAAAGGAGCCAGTGAGCGGCACTTTAACACTTAAAAGGCAACGTCAAACAACCTGATAATTACCCTCGGCATGGGTAATTATGGAGCCTTCTGTATGACCTCCTAATGCCATCGCAGCCACCCCATGCTGGCTGGATGGGTGGAACTGAGAAGGAAAGAGAGAGCGAGACTGAGAAAGAGACAGGGAATCTGGAATTGGCTTACAACCCTTCAAAATAGACACTTGGTGTGGAACCGCACTCAACGCAGTCTGGACTCAGCCCCATAATACATCCCAAGTGTGTGTGTGTGTGTGTGTGTGTGTGTGTGTTTTTGTGTGTGTGTGTGTGTGTGTGGGCGTGTCTGCCTATAAAAATATGTACTGTTTGTGGGTTTTTGCATGTGTGTTGGTTTATTAGTGTATCTTAGTCTTTTCATTATTTTATATGTGAATGAGTCTCTCTATTGCTCTCCATTTCTCTCTGTTGTATCTGTCCATTCTGTGGGTTTGGGCTGACAGAGCGGATGTAGATAATTATAAGGTGTTCTCCTTACGCGCCAACTTCGGAGATGTCTGCCCCTGTCTGCCGCTCTCTCTCTCTCTTTCTCATCGTTCTTTTCTTCCTACCCCCTCCTCCCTCTCTTGCGGCTCGGTCGCTTCTCAAGGAACCACAACACCGCAGACCCTAAGTACAATCTTCAAGTAGGCTGTGTGTGTGTGTGTGTGTGTGTGTGTGTATTTTTTTTGTTGTTGCTGGTCTCCTTTTCCTGTCTCTTTGATTGCTGCCCAGTTGATCCATATCTTTTGGCTATCCTTCTTTTCAACTCTCTTTAGACACACACACACACACACACACACACACACACACACACACACACACACACACACACACACACACACACACACACACACACACACTGAACTACCCTCATCTTTGCTCCCACACAGCCACATTCCAATTCAATCAGGAGAGACTCCGTTGCAGATATGCAAACATTTATTAATAGATATAACCAAGTAAGTACAAACATAATTATTTGGAGATTAGACTCCATTGTAAAGGGGTATCTATAAAAATCTAATGTTTAGGAAAAGCAAACACATCCCCCAATGGAATCTAGACACTGGTGGTGGTGAGAAAAATCCGAAGACGTAAAAACGAGCCGTCAGCCGAGAGAAGACCGAGAACACCGTCGAAAATGCCTGGAGGTAGAAGGGGAGGAGGCGGGTTACACTCTCGTCTGAAAATACAACTGACAGAAGCAGGAGAGAGAACAGATTTAAAACATGGTAGTATGCTGTGATTGGTTAGAACATAAATGCCCGATTCTAATTGGTATACAGAACCGTAACACCCACTGCCCAGCTGATCAGTTAAAGAGAAGAGAGACAACGTAATAGAAGTCTCCCTGACAGAATTTACGCTGAGCTACATTAGTATAAACAAATGTTTTGCCTTAGCTTGCTTTTCAATTATGCCCCTATGTTACATCCAAATATATTACATTTCCTCACACTGATTCACATACCTGACCACAAGTTGAAAGATGGAGTAATTAAGTGTATGTAAGTGTGTATTACTGTTGCCACACAGATAATTGTGCAATGACACCACGCACTTGCAAAACAAAAAAAGCCATTCATCAAGTCACCGAAAACTCTGTCACTTGTTTTCATTGAAGTTTTACACTCTGCATTAGTATGCACTAATACAGAGAGAGTGTGATATTGTTCGTTGATGGGTTGTTTCTTTCTGTACCTAACGTATGGTATTGTATGTGATTAAAGCTAATAGAGGCAGGCTAAAGGAGCGATTAGAGTGTGTGCATTACCCATGTTGCAATATATGCTAGTATAATCTATGAGTTTTATGACCTTTCGTTTGCATATGTGTCTGTAGTTTGCTGTCCAAGTTGGTGTGTTTTGGAATGCTGTGCATTTCCCCAGCGTTCATAAAAGGTTCCATAATTACAGTACTATTTTCTTAGGAAACCTTTATTTAAACCGAAACGATTATCAAAAACAAACTGGATGTGTGCTCATATGCCACATGCTCATAGGATGTATTGTCAGTGCAGTGTGTGTTTTCTCAAAGATTAATGAGGAAATGTGTGTGTTCAGTGTACATTTTTGTCTGTGTGTACATAAGCACGCAGGAAAAATACCCTCCGCCTTTGCATCTGTGTTTGGGATGTAGGCTTGGGTTACAACGTGGTGCAGATTGCTGAACCACGGGTATGAATGAGTCCCGCCACCTGCTAAGTCTCGTCAGTCAGATGGAGAAAGGGTGCACCATTCAATCTGAACAGAGTCGTGTTACAAATGAGGGGGACATCTCTGCAGAAAGACTGATAGACAACAGACGGACACAAAGACGAAGACGGGAGTGGCAGAGAAACAGAAATGTTAAATAAGTAGAGAAAGTAGAGTGTGTAATGACTTTTTGTACAGGATTGATGCTACTAAGGATGTGCCCTGATGTATACTATTATATCCACTATTAGAGATTTTAATCCAACTTTACCAATCATCAAAATACCTCATCAAAATCTAAATTTGAAATCGATTTGAAATACTAGTGCCTTTAAATCTCAATGTGGAGTAATGATATTTTTCTTTCTTACCCTCAGAGTTGTTATTTGTTATAAATACCAGAAGCATCATGATAAATAATTACCAACCTTGTAAAACATTAATCTTGACTTTATATAATTTAAGAATTTGGGATTCTGTCTATTATCATTTTCTAGTGCAAATGCATTTGATGAAATTGCAGACACTGGTCTCATTTATTGCACAAGACCTAATTTTGTTACACCTTAAATAATGGTGTGCAGAGCTAAAATGTGCATCTGTGTCTGTGGAATTGTGTTTGAGTGTCTCTCTCGCATCGACGTGTTTGCTGTCACAGTTTTCCAGGGACACATTCAGATCTGTAGCCTTGCCTCATTAATTTCTAATAAAATGGCAGAGCTGACATTCAGCTACACGGTACAGCTGACAGGCTGCACTAACAGGCAGTGGCTCCAGACATGACCACGCTAACCACAGCCTGGTTCCTCTCAAAGTCCATCCATCAAACTGCCTCACAATAACACTATCTCCCTCTCTCTGCACAGCTTTGCAGAGGAGTGATATAGTGTGTGTGTGTGTGTGTGTGTGTGTGTGTGTGTGTGTGTGTGTGTGTGGATCCACAGTTTTGCACGTTTGTTTATATTCAAACTAGTTTGTGTCGATAACCCTATTTGCATACAGCAGCAAATGTGTATATTTGTAAGTGTGTATGTGTGTTTTTCCTTAAAAGTATTACGAACCAGAGAGGCTGAGCAGCCTGGTAATACAGTTAGCATTTAGTGGTGTGTGAGTGGGATTTCTGCGGTAGGCATGGCCAGGCCTCTAGCCGTCTGTGGTCACAGCGCTGGTGGAAAACCACTCTCTGTGGTCCAGCCCTCCAACAACAGGAGGAGACACACATTAATGAAATGGTTCCATAATCAACTGCTTTTGTTATGTGTGTTTTATTTTATTCTGCACTTATGATTCTGCCTCATTATCCTCTTTTTTGTTGTCTCTACTTATCATTCATTATTCACATGCTTTCTCTGCTTTTCTTCTCCTGTATACTGTGGTCTTATGATTAGTATCCCCCCCTCACTCGCTTGTCTTTCTACCTCAATGTCGTGCGGTGATGCGGAAGTCTAGTATTTGGGTTGAGAGAGATGAATGGTGCTGTATGGTGAAATTCAAAACATACTTAGACTACTCATATAGATTCTTGTGGTTTGGGATGTGGTCACGTTTTCCTTGTTAGTCCCTCTGATACATATCCTATGGTTTAACATACTCTGAGTCACATTCACGGGACAGAATATGGTATTAAAATGTCCCAGATGACACAGTACTTGACAATGAGTTATGGCTGTGAGTCATTTTGGTTGAGAAACAGAAAATTTACTTTCTATTTCAACTGAAACCATGTTTTGCAAAGCTGGAATCAAAGAAAACAGTCATTCTTTCTGAAACGTAATATCACTATGGCTTCAACAGCAAGCCTCTCACATATTTAGTGCGGCTGTAATGAATAATCAATCAACACACTTTGTTCATACACACATTCTCTGTTCCTTTGGATTAAAACACACACACGAGCTCTTAATCGTAAAGTTCACGGCACTGTGTAAGGTAGCACATTTCCTGTCAGAGCTGTCACTCAGCTGCACCTGAATGAGAAATTCAACGGCCCAGGTTGTATTAAACAGACGGGTCACCATGGAAACCAACCCACACCTGCTTCTGTGCTTAGAAAGAGAGAGAAAGGGAGGGAGCGAGCGAGTAAGAGCGGGGAGGTGAACTTTTGATGCTTGTGTGGATATCCTTGAGCTTAGGATAATATTTGAACACTTTGTTAAGCAAAGCTCTCAGCAAATTTCCATGGGGCGGCTGTCTCGTCTTTTTTTCTGACACCTGTGTTTTGTGGCCGAGGCCATCATGAGAGCAGGAAAAACGTACACCGCACCACACACGGAGAAAAAAGGAAGAATTCAGAGGCAGGGTTGGGAAAGAAAGAGAGATTGAAATGCCAAACCAAACCACTAGAGATATTACAGTACTGTGTGTATTTGCTTTTCTAAAGCTAGCCTTGTATTTAAAAAATAAATGTGTAATTCTCTGCGCCAGTTCCTTTTGAGCTGCAATTTTCTTTTTTTTCCTGTCTGTCAATTGAGTAAATCTTTAGTAATACACAGACACAGACTTACACACTCTCAGAAACCACAGAAACACGCCTTTTGGGTCTAAGTCACGCACCTTTTGCCAACAGCAGAAGAATAAGAAAGCTGTGTCAACTAAGAGGAAATGAACAAGTAAAATGTGGCGTTTGCATTGACATCACTTTTTTACTTTAAAAAAAAAAAAACTCTCCCCTTGTTGAGCCTTCCCTGTATATATGCACAAGAGATACACTTAACAGTGTTGCATTAATTTAATGAAATATTACTCATCTGTTGAATCTCAGTCAAGTGTTTTTCTCCGTCAGGCTTTTATTTTTAATGTCACTGAAACACACACTCACAGCAGTGGCGCGTACACACATTCAGATAAACATAATTTAATGCCCTGTCGCCTTTCTTTCATGCAATTTCATTATTCCACTATTGCATGGCATGTAGGCGTCTAAAGCGCCTGCCTGTTTGGAGAATGGGGGAGTGAAGAGTACTCCACAGACAATTGCACTTGAATTTTGAATGTAGCTCTCTTTTTTTCCTCCGGGGCTTTTTAAGACAAGAGCCAGGTTATTTTCCATAATGGAGTATGACAGAGGGACAAATGATAATTTATCTGAATGAATATGCTAGTTGTAAGGGGTGTTGTTAAATATATAGCGTGTGTTTTTATGCATGGAGTGAATATGAAAATGAAGACATGTAACCTCAGTTTAGTTAGTACACACATATATATATATATATATATATATATATATATATATATATATATATATATATATATATATATGATTAGCATATATAACATATGATAGAACTTCCATCTTTCAACCATATGTTAACACTAAACTACAAATTGAGCCAAGGCAACGATTTCACCATATCTGCAATGCATGTGTGTCCACATGTTTGCATCTGTGTACTTGCATGTGTTACTGCATGTATGTCTGTGGCTTTTTTTTTTTTGTGTAGGCCTCTGTGCCTGGATGTTTGTACTTTAATGTGTAAAAGACAGAATGTGCGAGTGAAAAAGAGCAGACAGAGGATTGTGTGTAATAAGAGAAAGTGTGATGGAAGTGAACTGAACAGAGAGTGTGTAGCTATGTGTATGCGTGTTTGAAGTGAGTGTACTGCATATGTACGCACGAGTACATGTGTTTAAATGTCTCTGTGTATCTTATGGCCAGTGTAAGCAGACTGGTTGTGGTGAGGAGGGCGCGAATAGGTGTCTTTTAATTTAATGTGTGTGTGTGTGTGTGTGTGTGTGTGTGGGGGGGTGCGGGGCCAGGGAGTGTGTTCGAGGTAGAAGCTGCTGAGTGCGCTCACTGTTGGACTAGTTCATGCTGCATAAGCAGAAATACTGATTGGATTACAACTTAGTCTGTGAAGTATGTGTGCGTGTGTTTGTTCAGGGATAATTGATGCGGTGTAAACATTTAGGTCAATATTAATACATGCATGTCAGTTTAAGCGTTTAGTACTTGAATTTTAAAAGCAGAGTGCAGTGAATTCATGTTGAACCTGCTGTGTGTGTGTGTGTGTGTGTGTGTGTGTGTGTGTGTGTTATTCTATGCATGTCTTTTGCTTGGTTACTGTATTTTGTATGAGCCGTGCTGTGCGCTCTGTATCTGCCCATGCTCCCATTTCCAAACGAGCGTATCTGTGTTTAGGTTAGAGGTCCTTAGGTGCTCACGCCCAGTTTCTCCGATTCTCCAAACCACAGCAGATCCCAGCTCAGATAAAGCCTCTCTGTGTATATTTGTGTGCGCAGGCCACCATGTCTTTGTCAGAGATCGCCACGTGTTGAAATACGCAAGTGTGTTTTTTCTTCTTTAGTCCATCTGGGGGAAACCTTTCGTGACAGACCATTTTGCACCACATTCCCGGCTCCTGGGTTCAGCTCCAGCCTCTGACAGGTTGTTACATATCGAGCCAAGATGGCAGTGAAGTGGAGTTAAGAAAAGTCTCTCCTAAGGCTATTGTTATTTGTCTTCTGTCATTATTTTCTCCCTTTTAATTTTTTTCTAATCTTTTATTAGCCTAAAAAAAATGTTTTTCCATTTCATTCCCATTTTTTATGCCTACCATGGCTTTCTGCCACATCCATTTCTTTTTCCATTACTTCATAGTTAAAACATAAGAGGACCTCCCCTGGCGTTCTGTCGACTGGAAATCACATTTCCTTACTACCCTCCTCTAAGGCATTTCCTGACCCTGCAATGTTATGTCCGATTGGTAAACTGAGAAAAAGGGGCTCTCTGATTGGCTACCACATGATAACGAAATGGCTCTGAGTCTGACGAAAAATCTCATCTTCAATATTTAATGTCTTGTCATTGTAATTTGGGTCTTGTAGCGGTGCCTTCCTGTGGTAGCAAACTTACCAGTGTGTATAAATGTGAATGCCAAGATGTTGGTGTGCATGGAAGGACCAGTGTAGAAAAAAAGATACCTACACACACACACACACACACACACACACACACACACACACACACACACACACACACACACACACATTGAAACCCACACACATACGCTCAACCCATCTGCGGTACACTACAAATTCCCACACAACCACACATCCACAGACCTCCATTCATGCCCACACCCACCCACTCCATTTCCTCAGCCCCAAACCAAAATCCAACTGACGCAGATGAGCTGCAACCATCTTTATTAGGTGACGACCGCTCCCTCTCACAGTCCTCATCCACCCCACTGGTACTCGACACACACACATGGTTGACACACCACTTCCTCCATCTCCCTTTCCATCAATCCCTTCTTTTATGTAGACACAGATGTCCAAGATCGTACACACTGTGAGTGGGCGCAGATGGCTCCTATAGCAGCCTGTCAATCAGAGCTTTGTGGTGAGAGCAGGGAGATCACAATCCACCGGACCCTGTGTGTGTGTGTGTGTGTGTGTGTGTGTGTGTGTGTGTGTGTGTGTGTGCGTGCGTGCGTGCATGCATGTGTGTGTGCATGCGTGCATATGTGTTTATATATGTATGTATGTACAGTATATATATACAGTACGTGTTTGTGTGTATATGTGTGCTGGTTTCTATATTGTGTGCCCACGTGTCTCTATGTCTATGTTACATGGTGACACTGATGATGATGGATGATGTAGTATGATAGTGTGACTTATGTATTAGAAGACTGTACCTGTGGTGAAAATATAAAGCACATGTTATGTATCCATTGGGCCAACCAGAGGCAGATGGTTAAGGGGTTAATTCAATTTCTATTCATTTCATTGTAAACCAAATGTTACTGTTATAATAATAAATCAGAGAAACCTATGGCCTGCTCTTGATTGTCAAACTGCAATTGTGCGAGCTGCTTTTCAATTAGCTAAAGATATTCCATTGTTTTGCTCTTAATTATAATTAAAGACAGATGTTTTTTATAGACATTTGGTCAACTTGGGCTCTCCACAGTAGACATATGTAGTAATTACATGATGTGAAGGGAAAGAAAATGAACGAATGAAATGTCTTTATATACAGCAGTATGAATAGTTTAAATTGTAATAGCCTACATTAATATTGCTTAATCCATCTTATTTTTACAATTACTTGATTATTCGCTTAATCTACAAAATGTTTGGAATAGTGGAAAAGGCCTGTTACAATTTCCTAAACCTTAAGGTTTCCAAATAAATATATTATTTAAAATTGATAAATATATTCAATACATATTTTCAGTGCTATTAAACAAAGACACACAGCAAATTCTCACATTTAAGAAGCTGGAACTTAAGAATGTTACTTAATAATTGAATTTTTTTGTTGATCATGTAATTAAATAATGGATAATTGTTTTGGCTCTATTATTAATACAGACTGAAGGAAGATAGATGTTCTAGATCTTTCATGGATTCATTAAACATTTACTGGTTACACTATTACCATCCATGGCTGTTGAAATGTGGCATGTTAATGCAAAATGATATATGAATATAAATGAACTGTTTTGCCTCACTTGTGCTGAGAATCACTGAAACCAAATTCAATCAGGGGGTTAACTTGGTCTCAGGAAGGGAGGGTGGATCTTTGTTAATGAAATATCAGAGTTGATGGAACTCATGTTTGGTGGTTAAAAGTTAACTGACTGTCAGAGGTCTGGCTGGACCTCAGCCCATACGTAAAATCTTGTGCTGGTTTCCCTTTAGCTTGTTGGTATATACTTAAAGACATAAACACTGTGCAGAAATCCATGTGTAGTCACACACTCTTCAATGTTGATTTACATAATAACCCATTTACAGCTACATGTCACACACACAACCACACATACTTACGCACAGTATCTCCCCATGGTTCTGACTCCATATGAATTATTTAACCAATCACATGGCTGAACAGTCTGAACTGTTTCCCTGATTAGAGCATGCTGTGTTCTCTTCAAATGTCTCACGCTATACCTGACTGACGTGTGTCTGTATGTAAGAGTGTGCAAATGTGTCTGTATGGAAAAGCAGTTAAGGAAACATGAACAAAAGTGACTGATTTCATACAACAGCGCATTTTGATGGAGGACGCACTAATATGTTCAAATAACCCAGGTTTTATACACTTCATCCAGTATTGATTATTTTTCATTGCAGATACGTTAAAGCTTTGACACATGCCTGTCATCATAGAGAGAGAAACAGTTTAGTTTTACACCATGTAGTCCACACTTTTAGTTTACTAACTTCCCTTTTTATGACTGAGTAAATGTGGGGTATGTTTCCTAAATTTCAAGCTGTTCGTTAATCAATATTTTAGTCTTTTGTTAGTCATTCCCAATACATGATCAACACCAACTCCTTCTCCTCTTTCTCTTCCAGAGATGTTAGAGACCAGTAACCTCGTCACCTTCAATGGCTTGGCCAACAGCTCGAGCTACGATGCTTTCCTATTGGATGAGGAGCGAGGGAGGCTACTGGTCGGAGCCGAGGACCACATCTTCTCATTCGACCTTGTCAACATTAACAGAGACCACAAACAGGTCAAATTCATATGTACTCGTCTTTATTTTGGTTACGATTTGGGTATATTTTATAGGTTTGTGTGAGAGTTGAATGCAGTTGTGTTCTTTTTGTCCAGCTTGCACGTGTTATTTGAGCTCTTCTCTTGTCTTCTCTTCTCTCCCTACTGCTCCCTCTGGAGTCCATTACACCACCTCTTTCTTCCTTTCCCTTCATCCCTCCCACTGTCTGTCTTGGTCTAGACATGGCTGTCCATAATTCCATTACTCCACCTGGACTAGGTTAACAGTCTTTTTATCAGATTCGGGCTGCCATCATTGACACACAAGACTGACACAGACTTGCCTGCAGGCCGCATAGAGCTGAGCAGGGGAATGAAAGTGCTGAAAAATACATAGTCAATGCAGAGAGGGAGAGTGTGTCTTCGAATACTTTTTTGCCCTTGGCTCGGATGTGTATTTCTTCTTCTTCTTTTTCGCTCTTTTGTTCTGATCTTTGCATCATTATCAGATAAAGGCCAAAAAGCAGTGATTAAGCAAATGTAATGTAATTACCCTGAAATGTGCAGTGCAGATTCCCAAGAGAGGGAAACTCAGCTGATCTAGAGAGGAGATAAAGTCTAGGAACAGAATAAGGAATGTGTGTGTAGTGCATTTACATAATAATGCATGTGCATACATTTCCTTTGTCTTTCCACATCTGTGTGGCCACCAGCAAAACAAGTGGGCTCAATCGCACCCTATGTATGTAATCATTCCCTTACACTTGTACACTCTTATGCACTATGTGTGTTTATAATTCATGGGACACCAGGGGCCACAAATAGATTTGCATTGAGGACAGTACAAAGCCAGTATTTATTTTATAATATAATATAGTCCTATCTTTTCCAAAACAAAGAAGCAAAACCCTGCTCCCTCTTCGTATTTGAAGTAAAAATTATAACCATATGCTGAGGATTTGAACAGCAAGAGTTTCACTTTATAAATGCCATAATTTGAACCAGAACTCATATTTAGACAAGTGTAAGGGGCAATACAGTATTCATATGTGTCCCTACATGCTGTATCTTATCCAATTTTCATAAACACATCACATTTTTAACTCAATTTGTTTCTCCTCATTTTATTATTTTGATCTACAGTATGAGTCACCAAAACCATTACCTTCTCCCCTTTAATGCAGTCATTATACAGTTATAAATAAAACCATCCCTTATTTATCATATGCACATGCAACACTCATGGTATGGCCAGGGATATAGAGTGAAATAAGCAAGTCACTGAATTAGGAATTGTCAAAATAAAGCCTGACAAATCCAAAGTCATTCTCCTGGAATTACACAAATCTGGATTTCCTCTGATTCACTGCATTGACTCACCGCCTTCCCTGTTTCATGAAACAACATGTAAATCTCTGCTCTTCAGCATAGTATGACTTTGTCTTTCTCTCATTTGTACAGATTGCGTGGCCTGCCACCCCCTCTAAGAGGGATGAATGCAAGTGGGCAGGGAAAGACCTTGGGGTAAGTCCAAATTCATGATGGCATCATCGTTTGAGCGCTTCCCTACAATTTTTGCTTCTATTGTTACACAAATTATATGTCTGTCCTGCGTCCATGTAATTTTACAAATTTCTCTGGAATGCGTGTTTTTGTTGCAGCAATGCAGCATACTGTAGGAGAGGTACCAGCACCCGTACAAATACAAGACCACTGTAGAGAAAAGAAATTAGCTCACATAAAAGTGATAGTACATGTTCCATCTCACCTCTGGCACACTGTACTCTCTATAGGCCATACCCCACTGACTCCCACAACTAAACACACTGTGCGACAGATGTTCGGTCACAGTAAGGTGTACACAGTGTCCCAATGGCACGAGGACAACAATGCATTACCTCAGAGGTTATTTGCTGCTGTGATGTAAAGTTTAATGTCGGGAGTATGTTTATGTTTGCGCCTCAGAGTGTGCGTATGTGTGCATATTTATGTAGGAGTGTATTGTTTGAGTTCTCATTATCCTGCACGGGTATTAGCTCACATGTGCACAAGTTTGCTGAACACATACTATACGATGGTGTTAGTGTGTGTAGTGTTATCTCTGGGTTGCTGTTTGGTAAGGCCCTCTCTGTGTTGTATCTGATCTTAATTTCATGGCTGGATGAGTCTGGAGTGCAGCGGCTGCAGGGTTTTAGGATTATCCAGAATTACGTAGTCATTTTAAATCACAGAGGTTTTTACGGGGGTCTAACTCACCGCCAGCTCTTTTGGGTTTCTCGCAGAAACACAAAGTCGCAACCACACAAGAAGCACTACACCTTTGCTCCCTCACACAGTGGAAAGTGAATATTTCTGGCAGCAAAAAAGCACACAAAACAGAATGATGAGGTATTTGCATGCTGTGAAAATGTTTACCCTTGAAAATGAGGCGGTGAGAGCGGAAACGGAGTGCAACATGGCGAGGCCTTGATTAGGACATTACTAAAGCATTCAGAGCTCCCAAAGTGATGCATTTCTCCAAACCACATTTTACAGCCACAGAACAAATGTAACAGCTGCCTCCCTCCAAAATGCCTGATGGCTGTATCATTCTCCTTGGCAGGATGAGTGTGCAACGCGGCCCAGGTTGTTGCATTTGATTCAGCGAACAAAAGGTTCAGATGGAGTGTAGATTCACGATTTCCTAGAGCTGCCTGATGTCTTTTCTGATTATTTTCCCAGCTATTACAGATATTAAAATTAAAATAAAAGTTATCCTACTTTTCCCATAAATGTAACCTATTCAATAAGAGACCTCAGCATAATCTCAAAATTCACTCAACTTATCCAAGTACTGTATATACAAACCCACATACAAATCTGTCCACCCATTTCTCCCATGGAAAGTCATCATCGGTGCCCAGTCCAAAGAGAGTCATTAGTTTGATCCAATAATGACTCATTTATCCTCTGTGGGTGTTGTGGTTTTCCCATAATGACATGGTTTGTGATCAGGGAAACCATTTTTCACCTGGGGGGGAAGACGGAGCTGCATGTTTGAGTGACATGCATAACTAATGTCTGTCAGTGTTTATGTGCAACCTACCTACCACATAGCTACAGTAATATGTCCATGTAACTCGAAGACAGCCATGTAAAATCATAAACAGAGCTGACATTGGCAGCGATTATAGGAGTTGATGAAATGCGTATAATAAGGTTGTGAGAATGATGTGGACATTTTAACAGTTGAAAACACAGAGGGTAAAGTCATTATCTTACACATAGACACACAAACGTGCAGGGTTTGAGGTCAGGCACACAAAATCAAGTTTAGTCTTCCTCTGTGAACTCAGCAATAGTCCTGTTACTGAAATGTGGAACATCGTTGGGACAGTGGGTTAATGATAAGTTTAAAGGTGTCATATGCTGCAATAAAATTAAAATCAGATTTTATATTAAAGAAATAGTTCTTGGACATAAGGACATTTTGGTAAATACGTATGCTTATATGAGATTTATACTAGAAGATCAACCGTTCTCATGTCTGTACGTTCAATTTGAGGCTGGCAGCTGGTTAGCGTAGCTTAGCATAGAGTGGAAACAGGGGAAAACAGCTAGCTTGGCTCTGTCCAAAGGTAACACTCTCCATCTAATCTCCTATCTTGTTTGTTTAATCACACAAAAACCAAAGTACAAAAATGACAATTTGTGGTTTTACTGGTTTATGTGCAAGACTATTTCAAGGCCCCTGTGCAATGACTAGCCAGCACACTGTTTCCCCCTCCTTTCATTTTTTTAATGCTAAGGTAGGCTAACAGGCTGCTAGCTCAAGCAGTGACTAAGCATCCTTTTCAAAATATCAAACTCTTCCTTTAGGCAGATTACTGAGAAGAGTAGCGTCAGAGCTAGGGTGACCAGATTTCTCGGAACTGAAACTGTGACACTTTGCACGTGACTGTAGTGCTCGTGCACGCACATGCTTTTTAACATGAACATGTGCCAGCCCAGGTCATATTTTTCCTGCTTCCATATAAATAGTTTTTTCAGGAAACCGTGACCTGTAGTAAGTAGCAGTGAGTGATTGGGAAGTAACCTACTACAGCAATCAGAATGAGAGAATTAGATTTGACTGAACTGTACGTATTGGGAAGTAATGCAATCATCATGAAAACAAATTATTAAAAATAGCCAAGGTGTTGCATCCCTACTGTCATTGCCGATCTACCAAAACGGTAATTTGTCGACAGTCCCTTACACAGAACCTAGTGACAGAACAGATGATGAAGTGCTATGAAGCTTTATGTCGTATACAAATCTCTAGCGATAATAACTGTAGTTGTTTTCTCTTGATACTCTGTAATAATGTCAACTTTCTTTGACCCTGATCACGTCATTGACCTGAATTATGTTGTCGATCTCGAACGAAGGGGAAGTTAAAATTGAATATCAACTGAATATCAAACGTACAGCCAACTTCACCGCGCTTAAAACGAGATAGATAAGAAGAGGCATTGCAACAGTGTTTACAAATATACATTGTAACGTTGGCTGCACAGATTATGCAGATGCAGACCGCTACGATTGACTGACACACACACACACACACACACATTTTTAAAATCATACGCTGGACGCTTTATTAGTCTTTTTACATGGGTTTAGTTAATGATCGGGCTATAATAAGACCACGTTGGCTATGTAATCGCTGACAACCGGGACAATTTCATAGTGGTTGGTGTAAACTGGGACATTTCAGCATTCTGAGAGGCTTTTGTCGGGACTCGGGACAAGCAACTTAAAATCGGGACTGTCCCGGTCAAATCGGGACATCTGGTCACCCTAGTCAGAGCTTAAAAAAAAGTGTCTTCCTTTCTAAATAATAGCAGGACATTTTGATTTTTGGAAAACTTTGCAGTGTGAGATCACAGAGTCAATCTGGTGATGCGCTGGAAAATGTCATCACTCAAACTGAACTCAGTGAAACCTCAAATCCATTTATGTCTCATATGAGGGACTTCATCAAATCATCAAACTGAAATGTCCGTGAGGTTTGGAAGCCTGAAGAGTTGCATGTGTTGAAGGGAGGAAGAAAGAAGGGTAATTTGGCCATCTGCATGTGATGTGTGTGCTGCGTTTCCAAATCCCCAAGCAAATGTCTACTTATTTGTTGGGTGAATATTAAGCATGTATTTATAATAAGGCAAACCCCAGACTAATCGCTTAAACACGTGCCCAAATCAACTCCTCGAGGCTGCTAATAACCCGCCTACATTAACCAATCCCGTTGATTAGCACTCTAATAAACAGTCTCACACCACTGGGACTATCATTATGTATTTGAGAGCCAACCCAAACACCCTCAGTAAATTCAAACATATGGATCATTACAGATCTGAGGTAGATTTGCCTGATTTGACGCACAGGTGGGATTTCCTTGAAGGAGACCCAGTTTCATAAGTATTTTCCAATCCAACTGGAAAGTCCCTGGTTTAAAGGGAATTCCAACAGAGCTTTTCTCTATTCTCCATTATTCTCTGCTTCCTATTTGTCTCTATTTTCAATTGAATCACAGCAGCACTTTTCTCTATTAAAAGTGTCAACGTTATTTTCATAAAGGATAAAACTTAATTCAAACTTGATGGCTTTTTGGAAGTTAATGCTACCATATGCAATCTCTTTCATAAAAATCCCCTGAAGTTTCAGATGCTTTGCAAGACTATATAATATACTATGCTGGTAGGATTACTACATAAACAGAGTAGGGTATTGCACACACAAAATGTATTTGAATCTCTTCACCAGATGTAATTCTCACTGTATGACATTATACATTGGTTGGAGTTTTTGATGTCTCATGTCTCATTTCTTTTCTAGAAAGAGTGTTCTAACTTCATCCGGGTCCTCCAGCCCTACAACCAGACCCACATGTACATCTGTGGCACAGGAGCCTTCCACCCCATCTGTTCTTTTCTAGAAATGGGCAAAAGAGCAGAGGTAATACATTGGGTGCATTAATGTTGGTTCACCAAATGCTGTGGTTTGATTTCTACATGTTTAATCAGTTATATATATGCAAAATGTAATTTACATCTGCATTCATTAATAAGTCATGAAATGTGACACCAGTGCGATAGTAAACTAATGACAGAGAAAGTACCATATTATTTCCCATTAAAATAATCTGTCCACAGCAACTACACTGGCTGCACTGATAACACACAGACACACACACACACACACACACACACACACACACACACACACACACACACACACACACATATTCTTTTCTGTCAAGCACGGCAGATTTCCCTCATTGATTATTTTCTCATCAATGTTTTCTTTTGTGTGAAGTGGAAAATAAGTGGTCACTACATGGTTCTACTTCAGCTGTTGGAAATTAAGCTACCCCTTCCCTACATAAAAGTTTAATCAGTCATCTTGATAAAGGTCTACAGGTTAATCAATGTACCAGCATGGGTTCTGCAGTCTGATAATGGGGAGGGGAATGACTGTTTGCACCATGCAGGTTTTGAGTATAGAGGACCCTGCATGAGTTCACTTGAGTTTAAAGTAGTGTTGTCAGTAAGTGATTTAAAGAAAACTAAGTTGGGTCTCTCTTTTGTCACTTTTCTTTTGATATATTCAAAGAGTCGGAGGGTGCACTGTGCTTTTGCTGCATGATCCTACTTTATTCCCCATAATTTCTTTTTGTTGCACGGTTGCATACATTATTGTTATTCAGTAAGCAAAGTAGAAGAAGTCAGCAGTGTAAAAAAACATCTTATTGCTCATGCCTGGATGAAGTTGTGGTACATCACATGCACATCCCAAAAGCAGCAGGCTATAATGAGAATTTGGTGTAATTTGAAACATAGGCTATAAATGTACCTTCGGCCAGGCTTAATGTGGCTTTCACTGACCTCATGTTGATCTCTGACCCTGTCCACCACAGGACAACATCTTTCGACTGGCCTCGCATTTCGAGAACGGCCGCGGGAAAAGCCCCTACGACCCCAAAATGCTCTCGGCCTCCCTTCTGATCGGTGAGTTTGATCTCTGCCTTGATTAGTTCCAGGAAGTACACATTTACTTCAGAGCTGGACATTTGTTCTAACTACACTTTTCTCACTGGCAGATGGAGAGCTGTACTCTGGCACATCTGCTGATTTCATGGGAAGGGACTTTGCTATTTTCCGTACCCTGGGAGATCATCATCCAATCAGAACAGAGCAGCATGATTCAAGATGGCTTAATGGTAAAATATATATAAAATATATATAAATATAAAAGGTTTTTATTAGCATGTCGACAAAGTATTAAAGGTTCAACAAATTTTACTCCTGAGGAAATGCATTTTCCTGAAAGAAAAGTTTCTTTTGTACGATCTAGAGTTATTTTGTGCAATTTGATATTGTTTGTTGTTTGTTTGTCACTGTAGTCTACTTACATATGTTGCCTTCCCTGGGCGTTTTTCATCTATAAGCTTACAGTGGAAGCTAATAGTGTTCAGACTGCAAAAACTAGATAACATACATATTTTTTAATCTTCACAAATGCCAACAAACTTTACTAATAAAGTAAAAGTGGACACTTGTGGCCCACATAAACTATTCAGTACAAGGTGGAAGTAAACCCTCATTGGCCAGTTTTGGAGAAAGAATACCATTCAGCTTTTCAATGGACTTTGAAGAATTAAATTCTCCCACAAGCCTGAAGTCTCATATCATTTCCATTCTTGTGCAGACATCAGATATCAGAGCCCATTCACAAAGTCACTGGATTTGCCTGTGTTAGTAAGATTAGCGCAGCAGTGAGGGTTATTGACTGTTCAGTCTGTCTGGCTATCTTTCGGCACCGCGGAAGACTTAGGGAGCCACAAAAGGTCAGTTTGAACCTTTCCATCAAGCTGTGCCATCCCTTTTCCCCCTCTTTCCCACAGAACTAATCCGCTCTCAGCTGTTTTCCTGTAGTGGAGTCAAATTTCTCTCAGTTCCCCTAAAAAAAAAAAAGAAGAAAAACCTACCCCAGCGCCATCTAAACTCACAAACACTGTTCTCTGCAGTGCTGATTGCTGTCACATATTAATAAAGAGTGATTTAAAAGGGAGAAGCCATTATTACAGCGTTAATCCCCATCGATCTTTCACCTTATTCAAACAAATACACCAGGGATAGTATCCATTCGGCCCGGCAAAATCCAACTCCTTCTCCACAAAGGGGGGATTGTAATTGCATGGATTACTGGGATGGGGGTATTCTATTGAGCATTTATCAACAAGGTTACATGGCACTCAAATGTAACAAAAAAGAAACTTGGGAATGAATCCTTAATAGCAAGTCTAAAAAGGATTTAGGTTTAAACGGTAGCTTTGGCTTTGCTGGTCTTTATTCATGCAATTTATTTACACATCTCTTCACCCTTTAATGCCCTCTCACTCAACATAGAGGTTGGATTAAACCTTGACTGAATACAGTGGCCTTTTGTTGGGAATTAAATGTAATGAATTGTATGACCTCGATCGTTGGCGACACCGGCAGAAGCCTGTTTTTGTATGCGAGAGCATGCAAGATTGAATTTATGAATGTGTAGATTTAATAAAACATATTCACAATAGACCTAGAGGCGTGTGTGGGGTACCCATGATTCATACCAGAGGTCTTGCACCCGCACAGCGCTTGTAAATCTGCTTCCCACTTTGGCCACACTCGTCTTTTTCACAGCTACTCTAACTCCTAAACGGCCATGGAGGCGTAACATGGCACTGCTTGTGTCTCCCCAGCTAACCCCCAAGCTTTTAGACACAGGCTCGTTTTACGCGAGACAACGCCTCAGTGACTGCGGCCACTTTTGCTCAGTCCCTTTGCCCCTTCAAATCAGGAGATATCCCAGCCCTAAGGCCCCGGCTGGCCCGTTTATCTTTGATTTCCTCTCCTGCTTAAAGTCAAAATAAATGTATTCAAGTGTTACCGGGGACAATCAGAGCCATGTGTGTTTGTGAGGATGTGGCCTAGAGAACGGGGTTATGTGGGATTTGGACTTGGAGCACTCACTTGGGGTAAAGTCAGATACTGTAACACCAGGGTGTAAAGAGAATGGCTGTTAATACTGAGCCGTGACTGGAGAATATCATGGGGGATTTGGATTCAGGGGTGTAAAATAGGGGTGAAAGGATTGTCATTTGTGAGGTTGAGGTTGGATCGTAAATTTACGTTTGTGTATGATTCAAGTGTATGAACAAATGTACGCATATTTTACTGCGTACAATATTGATTTTGTGATTCATTATTTTCCTTTTTTTCCTCTAGACCCCAGGTTCATAAGTGTTCACTTGATCCCGGAAAGTGACAACCCCGAAGATGACAAGATCTTCCTGTTTTTCAAAGAGAACGCCATGGACGGAGAGCACACTGGCAAGGCTACCATCGCCAGGATAGGACAACTGTGTAAGGTAACAACACACACACACACACACACACACACACACAAAATCCTTATCACAATCCGAAGCAATGGAAAGATTCATAATAATTTCTTACATATCTGGATGGTCTTACAGAAATCACTACATGTTTATGTCAGAGTTTGCACAGATGTATTGAGTTTCTTTGTGTTTGTAATACAGAATGACATGGGAGGTCACAGGAGTCTGGTGAACAAGTGGACCACTTTTCTCAAGGCCCGGCTAATGTGTTCAGTGCCCGGGGTCAACGGCATTGATACACACTTTGATGAGCTACGTAAGTGTGTATTCTTCATTTGTATTTGAAGAAAAGTTAACCTCACAGACTCTCTTTCAAATGCTGCTGAAAAACCTCACCTTCACCCATTCTTGCTCTGTATTTTCAGAGGACGTGTTCCTCATGAGCTCCAAGGACCCGAAAAATCCACTTATCTACGCTGTATTCACCACATCCAGGTACAGACCCATCCAGATCTTTTCCGATGACCTCCAAAATGTGCGTGCAAAGGCTCACATTCTCAAAAAGCTTGACATACGCTGCTAGTGTCATATTTGTTTTGTTGATTTGTTGCTAGGAGATCAGAAGGAGCTATATAAATTCAACGGGCAACCGTCCCGGACCCGTTATTTCCTCTGTCTTTGAAAAAACACACACGCTTCATATTTCCTTTCAAGAATTCTTCCTTTTCACATCCTTTATTCCATGCCTTTATCTGTAATTTCCTAACCCTTTTAAATGACACGGCAGAATGCGAGCTACCAAGCGTGCCCCCGTCAAATTCCCAGACAGCGCTCCGCGTCCCGTAATCCACTTACAGGTGTCTTATGGTTGCTTTCCCCTCATATGGTTCCCCTCCCCACGTCTCAGAATGGAGATTACTTTTATCCGTTCCCCGTTCCCCGCTACCTGTCCCCTTTTTCACTGAACCACTGGCAAAGGCTTGTAGGGAAATCAGATTATGAAGCAGGAGGGAGCGAGAGAAACACGATATTCACTCAGCAGGAACGCACGTCTCTCCCCTGGCCACCGCCCCAGCCTTGAATGGGGTTTTCAGAAGGCTGGGTGGGGCTCTATTGAAGCCTGTGGAGAAGTGAAGGCATGGGGCAGGGCAGATAAGTGAGTTGAAATGGCACAGATGGTGGCACTTATCATGATGATGATGAATTTGCATTTTGCAGGAGGAGGGGGGTATTTTGTGTCCAGTAGTGTCTCTGAACCGCTATGAAAGGAGGACAAACACCTCACCATCAATCACTGCTAATGATAAGACAGGCTGAATAGAACGGCGGCGCAAGCTAACACATACCGACAGGCGCCGTGCATCACTAGGCCTGTATGGCTTTTCTCAGCTTTCTGGAAATGTATTCAAAGCAAGAGGTCGGTGCGCTGTGGTGGGTGTACACATGTGTGCCCCTACACACACACACACACACACACACACACACACACACACACACACACACATGCACCCTTTAAAATTCAATTATGGGGCATTGAGGAATTAGAGTGGTTTAATTGGTTTTCTAAGTGGCTGGTTTTCAGAGATGAATAGAGCAGAGATTCAGAGGGACCGACTTTTAATATCACTGCTTAATGAGGTACAAAGAAGTTGATGTTTGATTGTGTGTGTGTGTGTGTGTGTGTGTGTGTGTGTGTGTGTGTGTGTGTGTGTGTGTGTGTGTGTGTGTGTGTGTGTGACTGAATAATTTGTGTGCCTCTCTCAAACTGTTTGTATCCGCACAAACACATATTCCCTCTTTTTCTTAAGCATAGATATTGGAGTGTCTTTTTTTGCCCCCCGGAGTTAATTGAATTTCTCTGTAATTAACATTTTCAAATGCTAATCCATTCATCTTCCATGCTTTGGTGAGTAATGTTGGCTGTGTGTACTGTATGCCAGCCACATCCCTAATTAGTCTGATACAACTTCCCATTGCAGTCAGCAAGACAAAGGATGTCCCGAATCTTATTGAAGCATTTAGTTTTCTGCAAATGCAAGAGACTGACAAATTAAAATCTGCCTTTTGTAAAAAGTGACAAAAAGGTGCTGAATGAACTAGATTTTTGAACATCTAACATACAAGCAAATAATTACAAGTCTATAAAATTGTAAAACAAATTCAGCTTACTTTTTCACAATCTCCACAGTATATTTTAATGACTCGTTTTGAAAATATATATTTTGGAAAATTCCTGTGCAACTCCCAGATTTTCCACTTTAACGAATCACAGGTCAAATTGCTGTCTCCTGGATGACCCAGGCCAGACTATGAATTAAAATAAAATCCACAAAATTCCTTTCTGCGTGATTGATTGACCGTGCCTGCTTTGGACCTTGTCTAGCCAGTGAAAGCAAAATCCACCCATCTGGCTCGAGCGAGCGCTCGCAAAATATTGGAGGGGATTTCAAATGTGCTCCGAACCAGGTCTCCAGTTTTGTTGGTGGTGGGCCCAAATTCCTGTCTGTTCTCAAGAGGCTGCAAGCAATCAAAGAGAAGTTCCAATCTGTCATTCCTCTACTTAGGTAATGACAACCTTGCTGCTTCTTTGTGCGATGAAGGGTCATTTTGTTGTCTTTCTTCAGTATTTCACAAGCCCCTAATCCCTGTCTTGTGACCGATTGTTTATGAATCCCTTTTGTTTGTCTTTGTCATCTTTCTTTCTCTCATCACCCTCTTCCTACCTCCCTCTCTTCATCCTTAAACTCTTTTTTTTTCTTTTTGTCTCTTGCCCCTTCTAAGTTTCTCCCTCTCTTTCTCCACAGTAACATCTTTAAAGGCTCAGCAGTGTGCATGTACAACATGGCAGACATCAGGAGGGTTTTCCTTGGCCCCTACGCCCACAGAGATGGACCCAACTACCAGTGGGTGCCTTTCCAAGGGAGGGTGCCCTACCCGCGTCCTGGAACTGTAAGTCCCCAAATAAACAATTGTCCACAAATGCAGTGATTTTACAAGCAGTAAATTGGCGCACATTAACCACATGGAACGTATTACGTTCATAAGATAATGAAACATTAATCGTGCACTGTCAATCTTCTAAAAGTTACCTGCCTGCCATTTTGGTCTGATTCCCAGTGCCCCAGCAAGACATTTGGAGGATTCGACTCCACAAAAGACCTCCCTGATGATGTCATCACCTTCGCCAGGGGTCACCCAGCCATGTACAACCCAGTGCACCCGATAGGCGGGCGTCCCATCATGGTGCGGACAGACGTGGACTACCAGTTCTCCCAGCTGGTGGTGGACAGAGTGGAGGCAGAGGACGGACAGTATGACGTCATGTTCATCGGGACAGGTACACAACTTCACACTGTGTCTTTGTCATTTGCTTTGTGCTTTAATATACCTTTCACACCAGGCTGGTCCACTAAAAAAAGCTTTTTTTTCTTTCTTAGAAATACTTTTTTGACAAATTATTGAAATCAGTCACAGTTACGTGGTATTTAAGGTTGATTGTTGTTACCTATGTAACCTATTTTTCACCCAATAATCAGTTTAAACTAATTTGAACCTAGAATGTATGTACCTATGCACTCAAATGTTCTTTTTGCTTCCTGCTGCAAAAAGAAATGTAAAGAGAAAAATGGGGAGTAAATGAGCTCTGATAATGAACCAGAATCCAACTTCAACTTTATTATTATTATCAAATAAATTTGATTTGCTGGGCTGGCTCTTACATATTTTTGTATTTTTTTATATATTGTATATGTTTTATATATCTTTTTCAATATTCAAAATGAACAGATAAATTCCTATTTTAATTAAAACCTGAAAATAATATCTCTTCTTTTCTTTGTATTTAAAAAGTAGAATTTCATAAATATTCCTGAGGAATGATATTCAAATATTTCATGCAATTTTTTGTAATCCAGCTAAACAAACCTTTTACTTTACAGTAGCATCTATATACTGAAAATCTCAAACAATAAAGTTTAGAGAAAAATGGCATGTCCAGTATACATAAAGCAACACCAACACAGAGTGTCAGCAACAGATTAGGAGCAGTGAATTTCTTTTCACATAAGCAACGATTATTCATGCATAATCAAAAAAAGACTTGGACATACATATGCTGTATCTGAATGTCTATATTTTTCAGACATGGGCACCGTACTGAAGGTGGTGACAATCCCCAGAGAGAGCTGGCATGACCTGGAAGAGGTGGTGCTTGAAGAGATGACTGTCTTCCGGGTATGACATTGAAAATTGAGTGTTAACTACAATTTATGAAGTGTATGCCTATAAATATACACACACTGTCCATAGAAGTGGTAGTAAAGCAGCTGTGCTATATTTGTTTTGTGCAGGAACCTACTCCCATTACTGCTATGGAGCTGTCCACAAAGCAGGTAAAAACTTGATTTGTTGACAGGGCAAGAAGTGAAACTAAAAAATGAGAACTTCTGGGCCTTAAAGCAAACACTGATATCCAAAAAAACATCCAAAAACCAAGATGTCTAATGTGCCTACTAAAAGCCAACCCCATAGCCACCTTCTTTTTTTATAAGAACCTTCCCAACTGAATCTCACAGAAATACTCAATTTTTACATCCTCACTCTTTCTTTTGCTCCCACAGCAACAGCTGTACCTTGGCTCGGGCCTGGGTGTATCACAGATGTCTTTACACCGTTGCGAGGTGTATGGGAAAGCTTGCGCTGAGTGCTGCCTGGCCAGAGACCCTTATTGCGCCTGGGACGGCAGCGAGTGCTCGAGATACTTTCCTACCGCCAAGAGGTAGGAGCCTGCACGCACCAAACAAAACTTTGACCTTTTGTTTATCCTCAGAGGGTTTGCTGAGCCTGCATGCTTCTTTTCAGCAACATCCTGCCTTTTGTATAAATGCCGTCATATGCAGTCACACCTGGGAGTTATCAGTGCACCTGCTGTTGCAATTGGCTTTTAATGCTTTGCTCAAGGGCATCTCAATATACAACCCGTTTCTGTAACCTCAGACCTCCACCAGTGCTGTGAATCCAAAAAAGAAAAAAAGTACACGGTTACACGGTACATGCCAAAACATCTAAACATGGAAGTAATCTGGAGTCAAAATATTACACAGGCACAAAATACAGTCATTAAATACAGGCCAAGTATGCATTCCAAAAGGTACAATCCCGCACTCTGGGTTATAACTTCTGCCAGTAACAGTTGTTCTGAGTAGTGATCCCGTCGCCCTACAGTCAAGATGTACACACACACACACACACACACACACACACACACACACACACACACACACACACACACACACAGTGATAAAAAGACACACATGAATATTATTCTACACAACCACACACAAACACTAAATTATAACCAACAGGAGCTGTCTGACCACTTCACCCTCCAGCCAGGAGGTATGAACATACACACCCTCAAATTACCCTCTGCTGTATCCAGCGGGATTAGGCTGACTGCCACAGCCCTCACACACACACACACACACACACACACACACACACACACACACACACACACACACACACACACACACACACACACACGTAGCACTACACCCCTGCATCTCATTCATCCATAACTTCTCACACCAGCAGAAGTAGGCCAGTGGGTATACTCCAGCTTGGCCGGGTTACAGAGGAGGTGGCACACCCCGTGGTTAAGGCCAGGACCGTCTCCTCTCTGCTCTCCTCTACATTGCAAATATTTTCCCTCCCAGAATGAGAACCAGACACCCGGCCCCGCACGTGCTCAGACGGCCAAAAAACACAGGAATGTTAGCCTAGGAAACCTACAGAGGAGGGACATGTGTGAGAAAGAAACAGAAAGACAAATGTCAAAATATGTATGGCACACAGAAGTAAAGAAGTAAAGATGTTAGTATTTGTTGTGTGCAGAATACACACACTGACCATTTTGCTCCATCTGTTTCTTTTTTACATCTAACGGTTAAACTTTTTTTCCTCTATCTATTTCTTTCTTTCTTTCCAACCCGCGTCTCACCTTTGGCTTAACCCACCTCTCCCCGCTTTTGATTTTTACGGCAACCCGTCAGAGATTTTAAACTCGACCATGACAACTAGGAACAGGGGAAACACATTGAGTTAGTCAGTGAAACCAGGCTATGAAAACGCCTCGCCATCGCAGTAAAAAAAACAACCTGAATGATATAGTGGACTTTCATATCGAGAGGACAAACAGTAGGGCTGCTTTTACAACCATTTCGAGGGTGAAATGCTGTGTTTCATAATAACGGCTCATCAGAAGGCAATGAAGCACGCTGTTTCAGTGCTCGGCACGGTTATGTTTCTTACAATTCTGCCAGGGTTTAGTTTTTTTCACTCATGCGATTTAACAGTGGAGTAAAGGTTCAATAAATACCTCCTCCTCCAGTCCTCAAATGTAAGTGAAGCTGAATGTGGAATAGTATTGTGCAACATTGCCCCCTAGTGGTTGACATTAAACAGTACAGAGAACAGAACCTGAGAAGTGCATTGCCGGGTCTATTTTGTAGAACATGTGTTGCTTAAATTACATGTACACCTACTACTGCCAATAACTTTCAGTGTGTTTTCTTCCCAGGCGAACCAGGCGACAGGACATCAGAAACGGAGACCCTCTCTCCCAGTGCTCAGATCTTCAGCATCATGGTACCTCGATGACTTTAACACAAACACCTACACTCTCCCTCCTTTTTGTCACACACTTCTCATTCCCCCTTTTGCTGTGTGTTTTGGTTTTGAGTAGACGACACGGATGGCTTAGGAGGCAGCGTGGAGGACAGGAGTGTGTATGGCGTGGAGAACAGCAGTATGTTCCTGGAGTGCAGCCCCAAGTCTCAGAGAGCGCTCATTTACTGGCAGCTGCAGAAGCCCAACGACGACCGCAAGCTCGAGGTGTGTATGTTTCTCACGTTGTTTCTGATTTGCCTCTCAAAAAAGGCAGTTGGATGATTGTTAAACCCACACACCTTGATTTAGAGCCCTGCACGGTCAAGTTCCTCCCTACACGAGGTTCCTCAAGTTCCTCCGAACGACTTGATACAGCTTCATACTCCCATCCGTAGTCTGAGGTCATTAGGTCAGAGGCTATTAGTGGTTCCCCGCACTCAATTTAAAACTAGAGGGGATCAATCATTTCTACGATGTGTGAATTCTGTCAAATCTTTTAAAAAGCAATTGAAGACTCTGCTATTCAAGCAGGCTTTTAGTTAGTCAAGGTTATTTTTTATGGATGTTTGTTATGTTTTCTATTTGTATTTAAATTGTCTTGTATTTTAATTTGTTGTATTGCATTACATTTTATTGTGAAGCACTTTGTGATTTTTATCTGTGAAAGGTGCTATACAAATAAAGTTTACTATACAAATACTCTTTACTTACACCTCAATTTGGACTATAGCTCAATGTCACGCTAATTCAATAGCTGCAAACTAAACATCATGTCTCTGCCAAAGGCTACGCTTTTCCTTCTATGTGTTATCATGTAATAACCTCTGACCCCTTTACCTTTAACCTCAGTGACCTAGACAGGGCGGTAACCTAGGGTTGTGCATGTTTAGATTGACCTTTGACCTCATGATGTAACCAATTACTGTTGCCTGACTTTCTACAGGGCCTGTATTTGTCGAACCAGGCATTCAGGGCGTGTGGTTTTAGGTACTTGTGAGACGCAGAACTACAATCCAGGAAGTTCAGTTTGAGTAACGGATCCATGAGTTTTAAGGTTTATCACATGCAAACCACCGCCCAGCAGGTTATAATATTATAAGGATATAAGTATTTTTATTTCCCTGGAAAGCTACCTTGGCCGCAATCATTTTATCTTTTTATAAATGTCTTATCTAATGTTTCTTTTTACACCCTCCGTTGATCCTTACTGCTTCAACACAATAGTCCCTTTCAGATCAATGATGTTGTTGCATTTTTCACACAGTACCGTTGTTTGTCTTGTACTGAGACTGTATTGTTGCTTCACTTGTGGAGGCTCACTGTGCAGAATGATGTATGCTAGTTTGACCAGAGAGGCCTGTTTTCACATTCATCTGCTGAAGGGGGAAGGTTTCTCTGTGCTTACCTAAAGTTTTGAGCATAACTTTGTGACATCAGAAATAGTTTGCTCTTTATTTATTTCTTTGTCTTTTGTTTCTGTCTTTTTTCAGATCAAGCGAGATGACAGGGTGCTCCGTACAGACCAGGGCCTGCTCATACGCAGTCTGGCTCAGTCTGACACAGGTATCTACCACTGCCAAGCTGTCGAACACGGCTTTATCCAGCCCCTACTGCGCCTCAACCTCCAGGTCATCCCCGCCCAGAGACTGGGTGATATCCTACCTGGACTTTCCAGTGCGGGAGGTGGGGTAGGTCACTCTCCCAAGCACAGGCTGTGGTATCGAGACTTCCTGTCTCTCTTAGACCACCCAGACCTCAACAGCGTGGAGGAGTTTTGTGATCGAGTTTGGAAGAAAGAACGAAAACAGAAGAGGGTGAAGACGCCCAATGGCAACAGTCAGGGTAAACCCGAGAGCACCAGTGGTTCTAACCCTGCATTACGACCTAAAGCTTTGGCTCCCAATGCTCAGAAGCAGCAAGCCAGTCCACCACAGAGCAGGCCATGGCCCCAGCCTGGAGCTCCAACAGTGGAAGGGCCAGCACGGAGCCAGACTACTCAGAAAGGTCAACCAAATCTGGGTACGTTGACTGGCCAGGCACCTAAGAACATTCAGAAGACGCAGAACGTCCAGAAGGGGCAGGGCAGCCTGGCTGGTTCTCAGGCCGCGGGGGGGTCTCGGGCGAGCAGCCAGCCCGCAGCCAAATGGAGACGGATGCAGGAAAATAAGAAGGGACGCAACAGGAGGACCCATGAGCTTCAAAGACCCCCACGTAGCGTTTGAGGAAAAATCACAGAGATGCACACATGCAGCCAGATCTACACACACAAGCACAAACCGATGCATCCACACATAAAAACACAAACACATTCTATAGATTGTGTTTCCAATGTATCATTCAGTGACCTCGCCATAACAACAGCAGAACAAAGACCCATACAAAACAGCAGCGCACACTTTTAGGTAGAAATACATGAGCTGCACTTGTGTAACACCATAAAGCTCTCATTCAAAGACACATACACAAATGCACATAACCTGTGAAGAGGACAAAGATGAACAGAGGACTGTAAAACTGGAATGCATACTGTAAATGTGTGAGGATATGGCTGGTTGCCTGGGATACTGCCTGGCAGACACTTCAACCTCCTGTACATAAGCTACTAAAATAGGACTGGGACAGAAATGTTTATTGAGGTGTTTGTTGGTAAGCAGGTGGACTTAAATGCTGAGAGGACAGTTGTGGAGACATTAATAGATACACAGACATTTGTGGAAGCAGAAAGAATGCATCCACTGCAATCTGCTGCCCTCTTTGACCTGAGCATGTGAACTGCAATATAGTGTACATGGAATGGATTAAAAACTCTTATTTTGAAGAACTGTTTGAGGAGAAAAGAACCTTCCACCCAGTCTTTCAAGTGAAGACAGACAACAGCACTCTTAAAGGAGGAAAGGGCAAGGTTGCACCAGTGGCCCTCATGTTGTTCAAAAACAAATAGAAGCATTATTACATGCAAAAACTGCAAAGTCATACCATGGTGCAAAGAAAACGCTTCATCATAACCTTCTCCACCTGAGGCTGGGAAAGCATTGTGCATGTTGTTGTCAATCAATGTTTTAATAAGCTAGTTATTTTATGGAATTCTAAAGGCTTTTTTTTTTTTCTTTTTGTTTTTTTACACCCTACCTAAAATAAATGTTACATTTCCTTTTATATTTCCTTTCCAGACCTGTGCTTCTATTTTTGGGGCAAAAATTACAAGCAACATAGTAGTCTCATTGTGCATTATCCCTTCTGCTCTTGAGGATTCTGTGTAAGTTATAATGTTGATGCTTTTTCTGGGATTTATAGAATCTGGGCACGAATTCCAGTTGTAGGCTATGCTAAAAACCCAGTCTGAAATAGACTGCCAGTTGTTTTGTGTACATATATACAACAAACTAAACTCTCTGTGTATATAGAGTACATATACAGTACAAGAACACCACTTGATTATTATTTATTGCTCATTGTTTTGTGAAAGGGTTGCATTTATTTTTGATATTACGGTATTTTTGGCTCATCAGTATATTGGAGAAACAATGGCAACAGCAACTTTGATGGACCAACTGGCTGAAATTGTGTCAAGGAATCCCTTTTTGTGGAGAAAAGGGTTGAAAATGACTTAAAGGAACAAGCCGACTTATTGGGACTTTGGCTTATTCACCGTAACCCCCAGAGTTAGATAAGTCCATACATACCTTTCCAACAAGCACGGAGATGAGAAGGATATGTATGGACTTATCTAACTCTGGGGGTTACGGTGAATAAGCTAAAGTCCAAATAAGTCGGCGTGTTCCTTTAAGTTTAGGAGCACCAGTACAGGGGTTTGTGTCATTAATACATTTATGACAGAGATCCCGCTGACGATAAGCACAATTCTTTCTCTTTTTACTTTCATAACAGATGCTTTCATTACGTTTTATTTTTTTTCCCCCAAATCCATCCACGTCTTCGTTCATCCAGTATCCATTATGTGTAAGATAATTCCCCAAACTGAAAAACATTAGCTGTGAATCTCTGTAAGAAATAGTGGAGAAAAATGTTAAATCTAGTCTGAAGGAGAAGACACGTTATACTGCATGTGAATGCTACCTACAGTAAGTGCATCTTTTTATCGTCTCTACGTGTTTTGTGTGAGAGGTAAAGTTCCCTTAAAGCAAAGTGTGAATTACTTTTGTCCTTTTACCAAAACAGTGATATTAACAACTAATGATACTCTGGCCAAAGCTGTAGATCCAAGCTTCTTAAACTTTGATTCAACAATGGTACAACAATGCAATAAATTAGAGCAGATAGTGCTCTCTACCAAAACTCCAAAGTTTGGTGTGTCCCTGATTCTGGTCTCTCTCTCTCTGAGTTAGAAAGGTGAGAGAGCTAAAAGTTACTGCTGCTGTAACACAGTTCTTTCTGGCATGCATTCAGTTGTCTAAATAAACATCTCCGTTACAAAAAAATGGTCCCCTTGTTCTCATTTAAGTCAAAAACCTTCTACACACCACACAGTGTCCTCAGCTGCACTCTGTTTTATCCAAGGTACCACACAGGGCTTCAGATGTAACTATTTACCCTAGTCCAGTGACAAAACACAGCTTCACATTCAGAATCCGAAACCGGTTTTTAAGTAGTTTTCACAAACAAGCTATTTGTTTTGGTGTATTGGTGCATAACAACATAGTTTAAAAAAAAGTCAAGAAACATAAATATATAATAGGAAAACTTATGAAAAAATACTAATAGTATTTTTTCATAATTTTTCCTATTATATTATTCCTATTATACAGTATAATATATCTGTATATATTGGTCTGCAAGAAAGAAAAAAAAACAGTTATGAATCTTTGTAAGAACATAAGCTAATGCAAACGCTATAAATTGATTTTACTGGAGGGTCATTTGAGCTTACATGTGCATGTTGGCTCCCTGGCATGGATTACTGGGATATTTGATGAAACTGAGACATTGTGAAGACTGTCTATTCTGGAAAGCTGAAAATCTCAGCGTTTGTTAAGCTTTTTAAAATATCTTTTTGATAGTTTTGCAAGAATGGATTTACTTTAATTGTCTTGTGATGTCAGTTGAAGTCAGGAATCTCAGACATCGATAACACAAACGCTGGGCACCGGTAAGTAGGACTTATTGATGTTGTTTGTAAGTTAAACCAACCTTTTACAGCTATCACAGAAAACTACCTTAACTAGGAACAAACTGTTTAAGTAGCCTACACTTGGAGCTTTTAGCTGCTGTTACTGCTTAAAAGATTTATTTATCCTGCAATGAATTTACAAGGTAATTTACAGTTTTTCACAACAGACATTTTCCCTGCGTTCCAATACCCGATACTACCATACTACTTAGTGTGCCAAAAAAAAAGATTTGTAGCCCTATGTCCCAATACATAGTATGTCAAATGCAGTATGCCAAAAATACCAGGATGTCCTACTGCATCTGGTCCGATTTTGCAGTATGCAAGCCAGCATGCTTTTCTGGCTATTCTGACCCCAAATCCTTTGCACAGCATATGAGCCAAGAGAGTCAACATTCAAGGCGTAATGTTATGAAGAATAGTATGTGCCAATTGTATGTTTACCGCATGCATCAGTACATATTTTGTAAGGGCAGCTGCAGAACATACTAAAAGTAAAAAGATAAAGTATGATTTGGAACTCAGCCTTACTTTGTAGGAAAAGCACAGGTGTTACTAATAAATTAACGATGGCTCTGTTCTATCGAGTGTCCCAGTGAGCCATGCCTGTGTGACAGTGAGCCAGCATGCACAATACCACCTTAAAGCTGAATCAGCTAAATGAATATCAGCATAATTAATGTTGTTATGTAAACCTCTGTTTTTTTTTTCAGATTTTTTTTTTTCTTTCTACTGTAACATGTCAAAATGTCTTTCTCATATAGAACCACCAGAGGTCACTGTTACCTAACTGCCTGTGCAGCCTGCCCATCAGAGTCTTGTACTGAGGTCTAAGTGGAAGCTGTAACGTCTAAGCATGTTGTAATATTATTATAGAAATGTCTTCCATTTATAGTCGGAAACAGTTACCCATGCCCAGAAACTGTGTGCACGTACGTGTACGTGCATGTCAGCTGAAGTAATTAGAGGGCTGCAATCATTTTCACTGCCCCCCACATGTGTTATGAGTTTGCTGTTGCTGTTACCATGGCGACTATCTGTGTGTGTGTGTGTGTGTGTGTGTGTGTGTGTGTGTGTGTGTCTACAAATATACCGTTTTTAACTGACTATTTTTATTTAGTGTTGCACTGTACAGCACCTTGTAACCCTGGTTTTGAAAGGTGCCTTCCTTACGTTCCTTACTATACTGTTTAGCTTCCTCTAGTTCTTTTTTCTTAATTCTGTATGAAGAGTTGTATATTTTTTCTTTATAATTACTCTGAATTTCTATCTTTCTATTCTGCTTATCTTTCTGTGTTTCTGATCACTCCATCTTCTTACCTTCTTGTTTCCCTTGAACGCGCTTGCTGATCTCAAATGTAATATAGTTTTACAGATGCTTTAACATCAGCAACGGACAGCCCTTGCTGATGTTAAAGCATCTGTAAAACTATATTACATTTACCCTTTCCCCCTGCGGTCTATCTGTGTAAACTGCTGTAAAAAGCGGTGACACATACTATACAATCAGTGTTCACACATACATGAGAGCTTACAGCTGTAGGCTTTGTAGGTGTGCTGCACTGTACTGCAAGGAACTGTCATTGCATGTGCATTGCACTAATCTTCAGGTGATCCCGTAATTAGGAATGCAGCAGGTGAGTGGCATCTGCCGCAAAAACAATGGCAACTGGGGAAGGATCTGATACAGAGCAGCTCTCCTTGATGATTGATGACATTTTCCATCAAGACCAAACCCCACTGAGCCACAACTGTGCTCTCAGGGTGCAACTGTGCTTACCTCCTCACTGATTGCCTTCACTGGATTGGTCAAAATTGTCTAGAAAAGTGTATGTGAGCATAATATGTCGTAATATATTCTTTTATACTTATAGACTGAAGGATTAACCGAGTCAATGGAGATTATATTGACAATGAAAATAATCGTTAGTTATCAATCATTCTATTAATGCTGTGGAGGGTCTTCCTTTAAAAAGAAAAAAAAAGAAAATAGAAATACACTTCAACCCCTCTCCCCACGCCAATAATTTCCATACAGTCCCTTAAAATAAAAGCTACTCTGCCATGTTTACCTTTAATTTTCAAATACTAATTACGTAACCACGTGCTTTTTCTCTCTGCACATATATTCCTTGGGGTTTCACTGTATATACAGTGCCCTCAGGGGGTGCTGTTTTCCAGTCTGTTGTTAAGAAGCCATGATTTATATTATGACCCCGCCTTCTCAACACCAAGCTACAAGGTTGAGAGTCATAAACACAGACATCTTACACAGCAGCGCAGCCAGGCACTTGTGCAGGGAGAGATATACAACTGACTCCAACCACTTTGACCTCACTTTTCACTGATTCCTTGGGATTGATTCCGGTGATCAATGACCTATTCCTGTCTGTCTCTGGAGAGAATACTGATTCACACTGGGCTGCAGGGTTACATTCAAGGACTTGGTAAAATATCAAGACCTGCCAAAGCTTTCTGGTCCAAACGTCACCTTAGTAATGTCACAAGCCGAAATAAAACAAAAGATTAAAGCTGAGGCAGCATTTGGAACCCCCCTTCCCTAAACTGTATAAAACAGTTGGCTTTAGAGTATTTTAAGTAACACCCTTGTTAGCTTCATAATGTGTTGTGTTTGTGTATTTGTGTGCACACATTTTAATTTACCATCAGTGTGACTCATCTGTGTCTAGCTTAACTCAAGGGATTTACCCCCTCATTGCAAAGTGATGACGTCCCCGGCTATGACGCACTACCTTGACAACAAGTGTGTGTTGTTAAAGATTCATGAGCATGCAGGGGTGTTTATGACTTGATTGGCATTTAAACCCACATTACTTTGACATTATCTCTCATCCCTTTCTTTCTAAAATGAGCTCTCTCTGAAGGACTACTCCCATGTCTGCTTCCACTTCTGATGAATCAGCCCATTAGACCCCAGAGCAGCATTAGTTAAGATGTCAGCTGCTGTCAACTCACTCAGAAAAATGAAAGTGGAATGCAGAGTGAGAGTGGGTGATGAGGAGAGGAGGAGCCAATCCATTATACTGGTGAGCCATGCTTTTGAAGATTTATCTCAAATGCCACACTTCTCCAAGAAAAAAAAAAGAATTATAAAAATTATAATAAATGTAAGGTATGAGTCAGATGTGAGGTATAGCACGATAATGCATCTGAAGTGCTGTTTGATGAACTGCAAACTGAGACCATACATAAGTTAGTTTAGATATCAATTACATATTGCCACTAGCAATTATCTTTTGATGAGCAACAGACTTGTTCTTAAAGGTCCAGTGTGTAATGTGTTTAGTTGTTCATTATCAAAATCTGTGTTGCCCGTTCACAAACTTGTCCTTTTTCATGAATATTTACCATTACCATCAATTCCAAGTAGTATATATTGGCTTGAAATTTTACATTTGCATTCGCATGAACTGGGGTAGACGCATTCATGCGCCATCTTGAAATACATTAGCAGGTAAGGGACATGCAGGACATACTGCTCCGCCTTTCGCGTTTTCGCTGTCACATGATAAACTCACATGTGCTGCTAATGCTGCTAATGGGTATCGTAGCTTCCCGGCCCCGGCAAGTTTGAAGAAGGAAACATGGAGGACCACACGTATTCAAAATCCAAATTTCAGGAGCAGGAGTCTTCTTCTTCTTCTTCAGAAAAAGAGCAAGAGACCAGCTTTTTGAAAGCGTGAAGGCTACCGTAGCTGTAATATGTACTTTGAACTGCGTGGTGCGAGAGAGTTGATTGCGATATATGATCTCAACGCTAGATGGGAGAAATTCCTACACATTGGACCTTTAAGAACTATATTGCTTGATTAAAGAATGATATAAGAATATTTTTGTTGATTCAAAATTAAAAGGAATAATACAACATTTTGGGAAAGTTAGATGAGAAGATTGATACTGCCTCTCATGTCTGAATCTGTCCCAAGGTATAAGCACCAGTAACATTCAATATCATGTTGCATGTCGTTTGTTTAATATGTACAAAAACTGAAATGTAAAAACGACAAGTTGTGTTTTTTACGGGTTACGTGTCAGACTATTTCTTGGCCGGGAGCTAAAAACTTGGCCAACGGTTGTTTTCTGTGCACTTCAATAATGTAAGACCTGAATAGAACAAGTAAACAAACAGAGGGAAAGTGAATAAATAAAACCTATTTTGGGGAACAAAACACTTTATATTGTGGTCATTTATACCAGGAAGTGACTACTCCCTGCCAAGAAATATTCCAGCATATAACTCCCTGTAAAACCAATTGTAAAGCCACGTGTTGTTTTTACACCTCGGTTTGTGATGTTCTGACTCTTTGCAAAAAATAAATAACCATACTGTATTTCCCAAAATGTCCATCTATTCCTTTAAGGTAATAATCCACAAATACATGAGGTCTTTCTGCTGTTGTAAACTCCTGTGGTGTGTTTAATGTCTGCAACTTGTGAGAGAAACACAGTAGAAAACCTTATTATAAGCATCAGCAGCCTCCACTGAAGAGACAAAGCAAATGACTGGTATACTCACAGGAATTAAAACTTTCAACATCAAGACATCAGAGAACTGTCAAACTATCTCAGTGAGAAAAAGAGTGCCAGGCACAAACAAGCATCAAGTGAAAATGGCTAAAACCAGGGAAGTCACTGTGGCTACCTAAGGCGGCTTTTTTATAGATATATTACTCTGATTCTAGATGTATTTGTTCACCAATAGTTTTCCCAGCTCACCTCACTGTTAGCCCTGCACTTTACCTTGGCAAGGAGGTCATGCTGCTGTTACATGAACCTGCCACTGGACTAGTGGCTTTGGAGATTGGCTTCGGGACTGTGACCAGTAAATCCTATTAACAGTGCTGTTACCAGTTAGAGTCTCCTTCCCATGCCCTTCACCAAAGCACATAACAACCTCCTTGGAATAAATCTTATAGACGCTGATTTCAGATCTGTTTCACTCTCCAAAAATGATCAGAATCATTACTCTTGAAAGATAAAAGTGACCTCCCCACAGTGATTTAGACTGACAGGAGAATTAGAGGTAATCCCTTTGTGAACCCATGCACCTTTTTTAAATCCACCTCACTCATGACGAAGAGATGCAGATGAGGTGATGTGCAACAGAAAGACAACTGAAGCACCTAATGTGTGATGTTGCTTTCAGCACATCATGATGATATATTTTACACACTTCACGTCATAAAATCTCAGAGCCAAACATTAATTCAAGCTTTTCCATCAGTTTAATGCACACATATGTCTTCTTGACTCTGCTCTTTGTATTTGTGCTGCTGTGTATTTGTACGAAACAAAATGGACTTGTATAACTCTGGCATTGTGTTGAGTGTCTGAATCAGACGCCTTTGTGTGTCTTCAGGGAGCGAGGAGAGGAACATTACTCACAGAGAATTTAGGTGGAAGGAAACTGCCTCTACATGCCATGAGAAAGAAATACGGCCCATTTCTCAAATACTGCAGAGAAATAATATACCACTTACCTTGTTTGTGTTTACTGGCCTCAACAGATGGTTGTGTTTAGGGCTTCTTAGTGCAGCTTGTGGCTGCTGAGAGGGAAAGTATTCTTCAGGTAAAATGTAGTTTGGCAAGGGATGAATAATTGATTTGGGAGCTTGTTTTCTATTTTCTGTTGTGCTGTTGTTTGTTTTGTTATTTTCAGTTGATTGCCAGTGAGTTAACCTGACCCTCAACTATATCAGAGAGCTACAGCAGGACTCCATGCACTGTGTGTACAAGAAAACATCTTAGAATGCAGAGCAGTGTGTGATTGGCCTATCTCTCAGTAGAAAAGAGGATTAGAGGGGCCTCTTATGTCTGTCTGTGTGTGTGAGAGCCTGTGTTTGTGTGAGTGTGTGCGTGTTGGCAGCAGGTGCACCCAAGCACGCCTACCCGTGTGCCTGTGCGCAAGCATGTAGATAGTACGATTGAGAAAGGAGAGGAAAGGAAGGGAGCCTCTGTGTCTGTGGTCAGGAGAAAAAGCGCCGAGGGGCGGTGTTAGGCGCGTGACAGGTTTGCTAATAGGGATGAGAAAGGCTCAGTCCTAATATAGCAGAAATTAAACATCACATGCAAGTACGCCATTTCCCTGGAGCTCCCTTACCTCATCATACCGACTTTGTGGATACATACTCCTGCACATTAACACACTAAAGGTATGTAACTCGTTTTTGCCTGTCTTTTGGAGACAAAACTGCTTGTTTCTCAATAGAACAGGGGATTATGGATTAAAAGCTCTCATAGGAAGGTTCTCATAGATTGTTTTTAGACAAGAACTCCACTCTATTACAGGGGAAAAGATGCTATTGTGGGACATATTTGTCTAAAAGGTATCTTAGTTTGATAGTGGTGTCTTTGGTGAATTGTGTTAATGGGTAAACCTGCAACTTGTTGTGTGTAGTAAGATATTGTTAGTACTTTTTGTAGTTGCACCGATCCCTGCAGCAAAATAAATTGCCTTTGTTAATGGCTTTGCCTCATACCCCAACTGAGTATCCAAATTTAATGAACACAGTGCAGTGTGTGTTATCTGGTTACCAGACTCAAGTTACATTGGCCTGGCTACACAGCACAAATACATCTCACACAAATTGTCAAAAACGAAGTTCAACTACTGTATTTTAATGCTGTTTTAAGGTACTTGTACTAGTTACATTTCATATTAAGATCTTACATTAAAGGGGAACTATGCAGTTTTTTTAGCTTAAGTTACCTTAACTGTACAGCTTTGGAGTCATTGGAATGGTTATGACTTTTTTCAAGTTTAAGGATGGTCATCTCGCTTCCCCATAGCGCCTGTGAGCGGAAAAACCACCCTTGCAACTTTCGGCCGGCAAGCCACCGGCCTCAGCATCAGGAAGTATCGCGTGATATCAGGTCTCGCGATGTAACGTATTGCTTCACGGCACTACACACATACGCCCATTCAGGAACCGGCTAACAAGGTAGCGATGGAGTTTTTCACACTATCGTCATGGCTGACCCGGCAAAAAAGAAGCACAAAGCTAGGAAAGCATTGTTGTACTTAAAGCACATTTTGCTGTACATTTACTTAAGTAGGATTTCAGGAATGCATCCTTATCTGGGATACATTTCAATATGTTGTTTACTTAGAAATATTCTTAAAGGGCCCTGAAAGGTGTGTGTGTGTGTGTGTGTGTGTGTGTGTGTGTGTGTGTGTGTGTGTGTGTGTGTGTGTGAGGGCTGTGGCGGTCAGCCTAATCCCGCTGGATACAGCAGAGGGTAATTTGAGGGTGTGTATGTTCATACCTCCTGGCTGGAGGGTGAAGTGGTCAGACAGCTCCTGTTGGTTATAATTTAGTGTTTGTGTGTGGTTGTGTAGAATAATATTCATGTGTGTCTTTTTATCACTGTGTGAGCTGACAGCTCCGTGCGCGTGCACATGTGTGCGCGCATGCGTATAAACTGCTGGGTTTGCACATGCCTCAGAGAGTGCTTGTCCCCGGGTCTGTGTTTGATGTGGTGTGTTTACACCTGTGTGTTTGTGTGTCTGTGTGTTTGTGTGTCTGTCTGCCTGTCTGTCTGGGTGAATGTGTTTGCTTCATGACTGGATGCTTCAGTCAGTATGTTTATGTTTATATGAGAGAGAGAGAGAGAGAGAGAGAGAGAGAGAGAGAGAGAGAGAGAGAGAGAGACTTCCGACTCACAGCGTAGAGACAATCAGGCCACGCTTCAGTGATCAGTGGGAAGAAGCGCAGGGGCAGAGCAATCGCTACACTCATTGTTTATCACTGAAGACAGAAACCAAGACTCACGGCTGCCTACACGTACACGTACACTAAGGTGAGGAGGAGAAAGACTGAAAGGAAAAAGGAAGACTAATAAAAAAGAAATGAGGCATATCTATACATAGGAACACCAAAGAGATGAGGTAGAGATGAAGAAAATATGATTTTAAATGTGCAGATAAAGAAAAGGGAATTAAGAAAGGAGGACTGTTGGTTGGGAAAAAAGCAAAGCATGAAAGGAAACAGTAAAGCTGATTTGAACCCTGTGGCCGCAACTCCCACCATGGTCAACAGCATGTTGGTGTATGGCCATTTCCCCGCCTCTAATCTATTAAAGGAAACATTTTACACTTTAAGAAATATGATTATTTTCTTTTTGAGAGTTAGATAAGATGTCTCTAAGTCTTTTGAAGACAGAGCCAGGGGACAGTTATCTTAACTTAACTTAGCATAAACACCAGAAACAGAGGTAAACGGGTAACCACCTCTAAAACTCACTAACTAACACATTATATCTTGTTTGTTTAAGCTGTACAAAAAACAAAGTGTAAAATCGACAGGGTTTGGTTAAGTGCCAGGCTATTTGGAAGAGTGGCTTTCTTCGCAACCAACAGGAATAATACAGCACATAACCCCCTGTAAACATTTCAGTTTTTGTATGGATTAAACAAACAATATGTTAATTAGTGAGCTTTAGAGGTGCTAAAAGGTAGACTTTGTTACGTTTGGACAGAGCCAGGGTAGCTGTTTCCCCCTGTTTCCAGTCTTTTTGCTAAGCTTAGCTAACCATCTCCTGGCTCCATGCTTCATATTACTGTGCAGACATTAGAGTGGTATCAATCTTGTCATTTAACTCTTTGCTAGAAATCAAATAAGCACATTTCCCAAAATGTCAAACTATAAGGAAACAGACAAAACATTTATATGTTGTGCATTGCCCTCACGATTCAAATTGTGCTATATTTTGTTATAATTTGTAAGCTAAAATCAAACGGTTAGGCACACAATAGCAAAGACACAGACAGAATACAATGGTATCTAATATTCCACTTGCAGGAGCTGTCATCACATCTACCATTTGGTTTAATAATGATCTGTAGTGTCACATGGTCCTTAATCTTTTTTATTCTGAATTTTTTCTATGTAAAAAATGATGGACACACATACAGTAAATATGTCTTTGGCTGGGTTCCCCTTGGTACATACTAGTCACCCAGTCTTCCTCTTCACCCCTGCCCAGGTACTGAGGGCTCTGAGCTGGGTGCATAGAGGACACATCTGCCCCAGAGCTCCACAGACAACACAGCAAATGAGCACTCGCTGTCATAATGCAACATATCAGTTTGATGTACAGCAGAGGCAAAAGATTTTAATATCCTACGCGCGGGATCGGGTGACTGGCTGTGCATATTCTCAGTACAGTGGAGCTAAATATACTATAGGTTTGTTCTGCAGTCATTTTCAGCATGTGGTCTGATGAAATGGAATTTTGTCTCATTTTGCTTTCAGGTTCATATACTGGATGCAACATACTGCAGCCTCTGATTCTCTTTCATTAGTGAGCTTTTTATTTTACACTTATTTAATCACATGCAGGGTTCCCCATGATAACACCCAATATTCACAAGAGGAGATAAAGAATTCATGATGTATCTGGCTATAGTCAACCTGATGTCCCCACATGTTTCCTGCCAGCCTTCAGTTGCACATTTGAGAATATAAAGCGTTAAGATATAAAATGAGACATCTTACAGCTGCCAACTGAAAAAAAGAACAACGCAAGCGATATTATTCATGCTATTGTCATCTGAAGACCTCTGCAGATGTTTTATCTGTGTTTTTGAATATTTTATGATAGCAATTTCCCCTAAAATTAGATATATGGCATTTGAAATGCCATTGCTCTAATGCTTTTAGTTGCTCTGAGGAATGGCTAGTCCTGGATGGAAAAAGAGGCACACAGAGTTTCTTATTATATACAGTATAAATCCTGGGAAAGCATTTTTCTCACTCTGGGATAACACAAGACAGAGAAGCTTTGTATGTGGAGAGGTTGGGTGTGTGATCATACAGTATATGGACTTCCTTAAGCCTTTTGCTGGAGCTCCAGATACTTGACCCACAAACAATATTTACTACAACTCTCTTGTCTTTCTACTTTAAAATGATAATAAATTACTAAAACAAAAACATCAATGACCCCCCCCCCCTGTAACTTTATGTTCCGCTTAGCCTCGATTCTTTAAACAATCAAACCAGACACATTTAGCTCAGTAAGTCCCCTTTAAACATATTTTCCTCCGCTGATGTCTTCGGATCACCTGTCAGAGGAGGCACATGCGCGGTGATCAGCAGAGTCGAGAGGCTGTTGGAGATCCTGCGTCAAGAGAACCAGTGTTACATAGAAAATAACGGAAAGGGCCTGTTATAAGTTTGGTGTCAATATAAAAGCCTTAAAATGTTTTATTTGAGATTACAATGAATGAAGTGTCAGGGTGGCGGAGCAGAAGTCCAGACTTTTAAAGTGAAGACTGGCAGACTTATTTCCCACTCATCTGCTATGTTATACGATCTACATGGTATTCTTTGTGTGGTATAGTGTATAATGTGGTTTTTCATGTTTAGATTAATTTCAGGCTCTGTATTATGCAGTTATTTTATTTCCCAAAGACACACAACTTAATACCTACATTAACACTAGCTAATTAGGATTTTATTTTTGTAAAAGCTACCGGAAGCCACCTTCTTTGACTGAGCAATAGTAAAACAGAGACCCCCCCTCACGGAAAACTGTGGTAACTGTGGTGTACAGCTGCAGAGATGCGCGACACGGAAAAACAAGGAGAAACGAGGGAAAAGGAACGACATCACAGGGAAGAAAAGTAACCTCTGAAAATAAATCATCTGAGATGCTACGAGATACCGAGAAACGCCGTCTTCTCTGCGCACTTTGGACGTAAAAACGCGGAGGGGGCTCGGGTCGTACATTGATCCGAATACAGTGGACGGGAGGGGTCGATCATGGGGAACGAAGCGAGCTTGGAAGGAGGCGAAGGGCCGCCGTCTGGGCTACCAGAGGGGCTGGCACCTGACGGGAAAGGCGGCTTCGTCCGGGTCCCCGATGGGACACCGGTCAACCTGAGTGAACTCAGCGAGGAGCAGAGGAGGCAGCTCGCCGCGGCGATGTCAAGGGCGCAAGCCAGGCAGCCCGGAGGCGCAGCAGCTGCACGAAGGCAGGGCTTTTTTTTTACCAGCATTTTTATGCACTTAAAGTATCCCCACTAACCACGCTATGATTCGTGAGAGAGGACCGATGGATGTGTTGTGGTTGTGTGAAGAATCATTTGGAAAGCGTCAAAGATGCTATAAGGAGGCAGGGAGCTTGTTCACGCCCATTTTTGATCCTCCCAACCGCACTAAGAAATTATTCCATTCTTAGAGCTCACTGTAATGGATTATCATTAACATTTGATGATCAGCATGACAGTAAAAGATTTGTCGTCTGATAGCCTACAGCTCTAATATTGCCTGGGCACGTTTAATTGACAAGCTGCCGCTTTGAACGTTGTGTATTCTGCTGTCTTTACACATTTGCGCAGGCCTCGTTTTAACTGCTCGCCATTCTCTTTTCTGAGACTCAATGTGTGAAATTAGTCTGAATTGGTGAATGGTTTGACTCGGTGTCCGCGGGTTGTCTCTCCGTGTGAGATCAGAGAGACACACCTCCAGTAGCCTATTTGTGCGAAATTTTCGAAAAGCCTGCTGGGTAAGAAAATTTGTCGTGCCCAGTGTTTTTTTTCCCATCTGAACGACGTTTGAACACCCAGATAAACAAATCCACTACCTTTATCAGCCGTGTATCCGCTCTTTAAAATATTGCCAATTATACTCTCTACTTCTGAATCTCGCATACATTGGATTTGATGCTGTGTTATGGAGGGGGAGGTAGAAAGCTGCCAATGAAAACAATATGCTGCCAGTTCCATAACGATTCCGATTTAAATGTTACTCATATAATAGTGAAAGATCCCTCGATATCTAATAAAATGATGTGCGGTGCTGCTAAATGGCTCCAATTGGTGGAGATTTTTTATTTATACCCGAGCTAGAGATGGGGGGAGGGGAGGGAGGTGCATTAATATAAATATGACTATAAATAGAACAGCAGCGTTAATGTCATCACTCACAGACTTCCCTCCTGCTGATTTCTGCTTTTTTTGTATTTAAAAGTGGGATTTCATCTTGGCATTAGTCTCGGAGTTTGGTCGCTGTCCAAGGTGCTAAAATACGCTGCTACTGTCGGCTGCAGTGGATTGGCCAACAGCATTGCAACACTACTACTTACAATTTGTACAGTTTGCTGGGCTCTTACCATGCAAAGTCATGTATTACTCAGTGCTCACTGTAAAAAATCAAATGCTGTATTCATTACAACATTAAACTTTATTGCCTGGTAATGTAATTTTTCTCAGACATAATGGCAGAAGCACCAGGGACTTTCAAACAGCAGCCTAAGAAACCACTGGGTCTGTATGTTGCATACACACATCATCATACAATAACAAAACATTAGCCCACATTGATGCATTTCTCTAAGGATCCCGTTCACTTTCACGCTTGTGCTTAGCAGTGTGTGTTGGTTGTGTAGGTTGCCTCTCAGTCTGAGCTAACAAAGATGTCTCATCTCACCCCCATAGAGGCAAACATTTCCCTTTCTATCTCAATGATCTACACTCCATGTCATTCAGCGGTATTCACTTTCCTGTCAGCTTTACCCCAAGGCTGCTAGCTTTACATTCTGTGTCCACTGATGTGTTGAAAGGGCCTGAGATTAACAAAGAGCTAGTTTTATGGTCTTAATTTAGCACAGTAAAGCTACAGTAGAGGCAGAGGAGTTGGTAAACATCATAAGCAATACTGTTTGAGATGGAACATAGTAAATGCACTGAAAAGACTACATATACTGACACTTTATTCATTAGCAAGTATTAGCATGAATTAATATGAGAGCTATTTAGGTTCTTCATGATTTTAGTGTCAATTGATCACCACACACATCACAAATTACAATGACAAATTAAGGGATAAGGCAGGTAAATGAGCTAAAGTATATTTCAGAGCCATCTGGTCTTAAACTCTCATTGACAGTTCTGTTGTTTGTTTTTTGACACTGGGTCAGCTGAGAGTTGGTGTGGACTTGGCTTATAAAATGTTCTCACATTTCCAAAGTAAACACAAATCAACAATAGCAATAAAAGCAGTGCTAAGAAAAACTTTCTCTTTTTCTCTTTTCCAGACCATCAGAATCTGATACCCATCAGCGTTCCCAGCAGGTAGGGGCCTCCAGGGGCCCTACAGGTCTCAGTAAGAGTCGTACTGTAGACGCCTTCAACCAGGGTCCACCTGGCAAGCCCACACCGGGCCGCAGCCCCTCATCCCTCAGCCTTTTTGAATCCAGATTCCGGCAGGAGCCAAAAGACCCAGAGACCAAGTCATCCAGCATGTTTGGCTCCAGCTTCATGTCATCTATGACCTCCTCTGTCTCCTCCTCCATATCCTCCATGGGGGATTCTGTCAACATTCCCAAGTTTGGACTATTTGGGGATGAGGAGGAGGGAGATGCATCTGCAACACTTGAGTCCAAGCAGGGAGGAAAGCCACCAGGCAAGGGCCCTCAGCAAGGGCCAGGTCCAAAGGGACCACAACAGGGAGGACCTCAGAAACAGGGTCAAGGCCCTCCTGGACAGGGGCCAAAACCAGGGCAAGGACCCCCTGGTCAGGGACCCAGGCAAGGACAGGGACCACCAGGCCAGGGACCAAAGTCTGGCCAGGGTCCTCCTGGCCAAGGACCCCCTGGGCAGGCCCCCAGGCAAGGACAGGGACCACCAGGCCAGGGGCCAAAATCTGGCCAGGGTCCTCCTGGGCAGGCCCCCAGGCAAAGTCAGGGTCCACCAGGCCAAGGACCCCCAGGGCAACAGGCCCCCAAACCAGGTCAAGGACCACCAGGTCAAGGTGCCATACAGCGTGGCCCTCCCCAGCAAAAAGGTGGACCCCCTCAGCAAGGACCTGGGAAGCCTGGACCCAAACAGCAAGGGCCACCAGGCCCTGGGGCTCATCCTGTAGAGCCAGCTAAGAGCAGAGGGCCTCCTGGTCAGCAGGGGGCTGGAAAAACTGGAGCAGGACTCTGTCCACTGTGTAAGACCACCCAGCTAAACATTGGGTCAAAGGACCCCCCTAATTACAACAACTGCACTGAGTGTAAGAACCAGGTCTGCAGCCTCTGCGGGTTCAGCCCCCCAGACTCAGCGGTAAGACAGTTTTTTTATTTTTTATTTTTTTTATTTTTATAAAAATATGTATCATATTAAAGGTTCTATGACATGCTGCTTTTTGGATGCTCTTATATAGGCCTTAGTGGTCCCCTAATACTGAAGTCTCTTTCCCGAAATTCAGCCTTGGTGCAGAATTGCAGCCACTAGAGCCAGTCCCTCAATGAGCTTACTTAGGACGTGCCATTTGTGTGTCTGTAGCTTTAAATGCTATTGAGGCGGAGAGAGGCGGGGCAAGGTGGAGGGTGGGGGTGTGGCCTTGACCAACTGCCATGCTTCACTCATTTGCAAGCCATGATGTCTCTCTCTTTCTCATGGATGGGCCAAATTCTCTGGGCGGGCAAAGCAGAGAAAGGGGAGGTAACCTTTCCCCTTATGACGTCATAAAGGGAAGATTCCAGATCGGCCCATCTGAGCTTTCATTTTATCAAAGGCAGAGCAGGATACCCAGGGCTTGGTTTACACCTATCGTCATGTCTAGCCACTGGGGGACCATAGGCAGGCTCATATTAATGTTAAAAAACCTCATAAAGTGAAATTTTCATGCCATGGGACCTTTTAATGACTTACATTGATGTAAGCATTTTGCATAATGTAGCTGTCAGTTTTCTAAATAATAAATATGCAACGGTAAAATAAAATACCAGTCTGCTGCCAGGGATGCTGGCATTTGTCTTATAATACACAAGACAGTCCATGTTATTGATCGCATGGGGTGTAAGTCACAAATTATTACATTTTCTGTTTGTGAAATATCAAAGTGTCTATTCAGGTTGCTAAATCCACATTACACTGCAAAATGTAATCATCAAAGCTTATTTACTCCAGTATTCACACTCAAATGTTGTTAAGAGCTTAATGAACATCTTAAATATCATTAAATTACTTTGTGATATAGAGAGAGGAAATTCTCAAAAACAGTCAAACTGAATTGGAAACAATGGAAATTATTGAAGATTGGTATGTTTCAAATGAATAAAACTAATATTTTAAAAATAAGTTTAAATATAAGACCAAATATATTTGCTCTATTATTAAATCCAATACGAGGCTGTTAGCATCATATTGCTGTTCTCTGAGCCTGGCGAAGGGACTGCATCTCATAAGAGTGGCACATGATTTGAGGAGCAGAGGGACCATATGGACCCAGGGAATGTTGATCAAGGTGACTCATGTCATGGCCACAGGAAGATACTGTGCCAGCCATTGACGACACTCTGTTACATATGGACAGAAAACACTAGTGGGCATTGATTACAGCCCAGCAGAATGACCGGTTCCTTCTACTTGAGCCTCTTCTTAGGATTTATTATTATGCAGATTGAATTCAGAATAACGTCTACAAATGTAATGCTGTTTGCCGTTACAGTATACTACACTGTATACTTTTTAGATTGGTTGAATTGACCTCATCTCTGTTTATGTTGTATGCAATTGTTCTTTTCTAGATAGTGATCAAATTGTCAACATTGGCCCCCTTCAAACACTGTGGTTTGCACACAGTGGAAACATAGATACCCTGAACACTAAACAAAGAGCACTGTGGTGTAACCAGGCTTTTTTGGGAGCAGGTGTTGACATATACCGTATGGTCAAAACAGAGACAATGAAATGCAACTGTTTATGGTTGTCTAACATTTACACAACCTATGATAGATGAAAGAACCAATAGCATTAATAAATAAATAAATAAATAGTGTATGCCTTTCTGTTAAAAATATTCCTTTGGTTTACAGACTTTGTGTTATTGCTGAATTAAAACAATCATGTGTAGAAATAACATGTTTTTATTCTATTTTAGTTAGAAACACACGTTAATATGAATATTAATGTATTCTTATTACGTATTAGTATTTATGTAACTCCTGCCAGATTTGAATTATCTCACGGTATAAGAAATGATTTGCCTATGGAAAACAGGATTTAACATCATTTGATACACTAATTAGTGGACACGTCTCTAAATGTGTCTTGAAAATGATTATTTTAGGGGTTTAATTGGTTATGCTTGCCTGTGTATATACTGTTATTACACATGCTATTCTTATCTGTGCTCATAACGGTGTATACATTTGTTCCAGTCAAATCTAACCCATCTTTTGTTTCATGCACAGGGTAAAGAGTGGCTATGTCTGAACTGCCAGATGCAGCGAGCTATGGGAGGTATGGATCCCCCTGGAATGACACAGCCCAAACAAGGTTCAGCCCCGCCCTCACCCCAGAGACAGGCATCTGGCAAGCCTGGCAAGCTGCTGATAAAGCAGCAGAGTACCACCGACCAAGGGCTAACGCCGCCAACCACACCGAGGCAGAAATCCCCAGGTCCTACCTCTCCTGGGCCGCTTTCCCCTGGCTCCTCATTGGGAGGATCCCCCAAGATTGACCCCAAGACAGGCCGCCCCATTCAGCCGAAGTCCAGTCCCCAGCAGTCTCCATCTAAAGCCAAACAGGAGTCCAGCTTCTTTGGGGGATTTGGAGGTATTAGTCTGGGAAGCTTGACAGACACAGCCAAACCTCCTGCGGCTGCTTCACAAGCTGCAGAGTCCGTTACAGGGAAACTGTTTGGTGGGTTTGGCGGTTTGATGGAATCGTCGAAGCCTCAAGCACAGGCCGCACCAAAGCAGGAGGAGTCAGTGGCTGGGAAGTTGTTTGGCGGTCTTGGAGGGTTGACTGAAACGGCAAAACCTCCAGCTGCTGCTTCTCAAATGTTCAGCTTTGGATCATCACTCTTGAGTTCAGCCTCTAATCTTGTCTCCGGAGAGGATGAGAAGGCAGGAGGTTCTCCACCTGGGTCACCCCTAGACTCTGGACCAGGTTCTCCTGCAGATTCTGGCCCCGGCTCACCACCTGACTCCCCCTTCTCTCTACCTGGGTCTCCTCCTGATTCGGACTCTGCTCCTGACACTCCAACTAAGTCCAAGAAACCCCCCAGAACCATTTCTGTGGAACAGGAAGAGAAGGTGCCACCAGCCAAACCTGGACCTGCCCCAACCTCAACAACCAAGGAAAGCTGCCCTCTCTGTAATGTGGAGCTGAACACTGGCTCAGCAGACACGCCCAACTACAGCTTCTGCACCGAGTGCAAGAAGACAGTTTGCAATCTTTGTGGATTTAATCCTACTCCCCATTTAGGAGAGGTAAGAACTACCGTTTTTTTTAAGCCCCACAGCTTCCTGCTTCAGCTTCAACACACTGCATCTACCTGTAATTTATGCAATCTGTCGTGTATAAATAGAATGCAAACATCCTCTAGATGTTTCTTTGAAATAGGTCACTGTAAAGATACTATTAGGAGTTTTCAGCTCTGCGTTTTTCCCCAGTAGCATCTTGAAAAGTACTCTGAAAGGAGGATAGCATGTTACTAGTTGTACATTAGTTTACCATGTGTGTGTACAGTATACGTGTTTGTGTGGCCATGTCTGCTTGTGTGTACAAATTCACAAATATCTTTCTATTGACTATTCTTTCATGGTGAAATCGGATGCAAGCTTGTAGGATTTGTATCATGCGTGCGATGCATGTTCGATTGTGTGCGTTTGTGCACATGAGAGTGTGTCTATTCATTGTCTTAGCTTGCTCAATGATGACGTGGAAATCAAACACTTTTGGCCTGCTTATCTTCCGAGGTGTGGGGACTGGTTTGCCGGTGTTACCGTGGTGTTTTGTCCCACATGGATGCAACATCACAAGACTGCGTTGAGGTCCACAGAGCAGATGGTACTCTATGGTGTAGGATCAGTATATTGTGGTAATACAGGCCAAAAAGTGCTTTCGGTTGAGTGGTTTCTCAGCATGGAGGCAAAACATATTCACATATGCCAGCTACATCCACTTAATATTCCATATGAAGTATCTTAGTTATTATTTATATCTCTCATATATCTCTCATAATCTACACATTCATTGAAAATTATAAGCCATGCATGGTTAAATTAACTGAAGGCCTAAGTGATTTACAGTACAATATTTAATTATATCCTCTTGACATGGTCATGCGAGTCAGAGCACAATCTAGTGTTCTCAGTAGCTCTATCATGGCCTATTAACTACTTTGTTAGCTGGTGGTTTAAGTGTGTCTTTAGTAATCTGCTGTGTATTTTTGGTTCACTGAAGAGTCTTCTGTAACAGCGAGTGGGACTGAGCTGAGAATGGACTCCACCGTATCTATGTACAGGAAATGCTAAATCCTCATGGGAAATTAACCTTTATTTTGTTAAAGAAAGATCTAGCAAAATAAGCTTGGCTTCTAAGAGATATTTACCTTCCTTTACTTTCCATTACTATTACTCAGATATGAAGGTGAAACCTACAACATGTAAGAATGGACACATTTTGTATGTCAGTACAGTGCAGTCTGAACTTTCACATGTTACATAATACCACTCTCATGCTGTTCGTTAAACATAAGGCTACAGCCAGCAACTGGATAGCTTAGCTTAGCATAAAGACTGAAAAGAGGGGGAAACGGGTATATCTTGGCTTGGAGCACTGACTTCCTGGAATCTCGCACATAACGATAAGCAATCATCCTTAATCAATATTTTGACATGCCAGTTTGGTTGTGTGTAGTTGTGCAAGTTAGATTCTATGGCCCTGATCATGGCTCTAAAATATCAGTAGCCTAACTGTGCTATGTATTGGTTAATCCATGGCGCTGTCCGTGGTGCTGAAGTAGCAAACAGATGTGTAATTGTGACTTTTTTCACCAGTCCCACCCTTCTGTTAGTTTCGTCTTGGATCTTGGGTGGGGGGTATTGGAAAAGAGTTGTTCATAGGGCGGTTGGCTAGTCGCAGGTGAACAAAATGAACCGGGTCCGCCCTCTCTATTAAAATGAACAAATTGCCTACAGGTTGCTATGAAGTACATGAATGTTCAACATTATTATTGAAATTGTCCCCTGCCCCACTGCTACAGTAGCACTCCAAAACAAGATGGCTGCCATGTGTTATCAGGACATACAGTCGTGACAGCACTATTCAACACATCTTGAACTAGAATAAAATGAGTTAAATCTTAAAACAGCAGTACCTTGTGGAGTATGGCTGTAGGAGACATACAGTACACACACACCTTGGTTGAGTCATCTACCCCCTACGTACTGTGCCTCGCTTCTGTGTCATTCGCTGTCATAATTTTGGCTGTCAGTAGGGGTTTACTTGCTGACGCATGTGAGTGGGTCAGAGTGTGTGTACGTGAGTGTGTGGTAACTGAGCAGTATGTTTTATTTTCAAGACTTTAGAGACTGGGCAGGCTGGTGTGAACTTGCATACTGTAGTTGTGTTGCTTGTCTCAGTGACTTTTCATCACTACAATTTGTGGTGTGTTTTTTGGGATCTATTTAGCTACAGTTCTGTATGTCCACTAAAATACTGAAGGTTGAGAGTGCATGCATAACATATGTGTCAACCGTGTGTAGGCGTAATCTCTGTTTCTTAAAAGGATTTAAAGGGCAACAGGAAGCCTGTCATTTTTATCGAGGCTTGATCCTTGACTGAAGTGTCTGTGCTTAATCCTCATCAATATGAGTCGTGAAAAGAGGCACCCCAGAAGGAAAAGCACTCGCCATCATGGTTTTTCTCAATTTTCTTCTTATTTTGTTTTCACCATCACAGCCCTCCATCTTTGTCCATCTTTTTCCCTCTGAAGATTTTTCTGTCACATTTTCTTAAAATCTCTATATCATTTCACTCTGTTTTATCTCTTCTTTCTCTGTATCCTTTAATCTTAATATAAGGCCTGGAGGAGACACACTTAATGCCAGTGTTTTTTGTGAGCTTATCCTCTTCTTAAACACAGTGTTTTCTCTGTGTCAGAATCTCCCTTAGTGGTGCTATCCCTTTGCCTTTCTCACTGTTACTACCCTTTGATGTAGGGAAAGTCTGTAGATGTGTGTGTCCAGTGCTGCTCAGTGATGATACTGTAGCTCCAGGCTCCATGTCATGTTGCCCTTATCAGTAATGAGTGTGCTCGTCTGAGAAGTCTTGCGTAAAAATGGGAGAGGCACCACTTTGCCAACAAGCACGAACGAAATAATCCAAGCTAAGAGAGTAGGCTGCAAGCTACATGTATCACCTACACCAATGAGAACCAACTGAATCTCACCTTTCTTACCAAGCTCTGTGGAATATTTCGAGTCACAGCTGCATTTGTTCCCATTTCGATGCTTAATGACAATCTATGGTTCCTGCTTCTTAAGATACAGTCATAGATACAATGACGTAGTGAAGGGTGAATGCACCTGTGCCCAGCTACTCTGTAGTCTGACATAACAGTTAACCATACCAAATGTGCATTCATTTTTTTATATTAATTAAATTGACGTGTGATTGGGAGTTTACAGTTTACTCACCTTTAAAATGACCACTACATTACTGTAGATATACAGCTGACAAAGTATTTTACTCATCGGAGATGCTTTGCTGTAATATATCAAATGGCCTCCCTGGCCTTAATTATTAAACACTGTAAGGCTGTGGAAAAGGGAGGATCCTAGCCATTATATGTTGTAAAGGAACAAACCAAGATTTCTGCTGTCAGGTTTAAGGACTGACATCACATTTATCTTAAGGATTTGTTTATCCTCAAAGACAGGAAACAGAGAAACATGTTAACCAGGCTCCATTCAAAGTAAAAACAAAGTGCGCCAAAGCTATTATATTTAAAGGAATATTTGACATTTTGTGAAATATGCTTTGCATTCTTGGCGAGAGTTACATGAGAAGATTGATACCACTTTCATGTCTGTATGGTAAATATGAAGCTATCGTCAGCGGCCAGTTAGCTTAGCTTAGCATAAAGACTGAAAACGGGGGAAACTACTAGCCTGGCTCTGTCCAAATGCAATAGAATCCGCCCACTAGCACATCTCAAGCTCACTAATTAATGTGTTATATCTTGTTTGTTTAATTTGTACAAAGAAATAAGTGTAAAAAAAACTATTAACTATTAACTAACTATTAAAACTACTAAAGACTATTGGCACTACTTGGCAACATCATGGTGACTCCAAGTTGCCACTATATTTTCAGTACGGAGTAATAAAAGCAGATACAGTGCTGTATCTTTATCTACTAATGTAGTCACTACCATCATTGTATCCTAATTGTGTTCATGGTACAGTTTTGATAATATGCAGAACTTGTGATAGTGCTTTTGAGGTGCTGCATGGTTCCACTGACTGCGAAAAATTGCAATTAATTTCTTTAAAAAAAAATTTAACACATGAAAAATTTAGCAATTAGTTGATTATATTTACACAATGTGTAAATAAGGCAGATTTGGATGTGCTGAATGTTTGTTTTTCAAACATGATGGTCGTAGGCTATTGCAGTTTCCCTTCCTAAGCAGTTCCTTGACCTATCTGAATGTCAAATATCAATACCACAAAAGTAACCATTTATGAAGTTGTTGTTCGGTAACTTTGGAATTATGCATAAGTTAAATGTTGGATCAACAGTTATAGTTAAGGTTAGGTGTGTTCTCCAGTGAATAAATGTAAGTTAATTCAATGTGTTTAACGTGTGTTTGGACTTGCATGTTTTTGTTGGTAGGCCCGTGTCTTTCACATCCTCACATCTGTGCTAACACTCACTCACTACGTTGTGTTTCCTGTGTCTTCCTCCCTTATTGTTATTCTGTGGTGGTGCCATGCACAGAATAACAATGCCCTTCTACAGTCTGAACCCTCCTGAGTCTGCACTGGCAGATAAATGCATGCTTCATGGTCATACATAGAATACACACATGCATATGTAGAGTACACCAACAGCCTCAGTCATGCATACACACAGTACAGTCAAGGCCCTCTCTTAGCCTGGTGGCGTTTGTTCTCCTCTTTACATAATCTATTACATCTTGCATAAACAATCCAGTTGTGATATGAATTGGTTGAATCGGTTGGTGTGTTAGTCCAGGTTAGTCTATATCTGGCCTTTACAGTCCAGTCCTAACAGCTTTTCCATCATTTGCCCAGGAGGCTGAAGTGTACAAAAATAGTCACAGCCACAAAAGAACCATAGAGGAGACAACACAAGCTATTGCAGGGTAGCTCTCTCTCTCTCTCTCTCTCTCTCTCTCTCTCTCTCACTCTCTCTCTCTCTAGGCTATTTTGTGTTCCCTCTTTCATATTTCCTCCTTTAAAAGGGTCTTTCTGTTGCACCAGGCAACCCACAGAGTCCCCCACACGGCCACCTTGGAAGGCTTGAAATGGATGGTATTTTTAGACATTAAGGTGTGTGTGTGTGTGTGGGGGGGGGTGGTGGCTTGGGGGTGCATTGGAAAAGTGGTGCAATTTTAGTTATTTTAGCAGTGTGAATGCTGGTACATGAATAGTAATGTACTGTACATATTATGTTCATGTTTTACCGAGTGATCACACAGGGTAAACAGGTACCGTGTTGTTTGCCCTATTTACCAGGTCCAAGACCTTGTTCAAGCTGTGACAAGTGGTTTACCTTTGTTTTAGAAATTGCTTTGATTGAAATGAACTGTCCTCAGCCACTGCAAACAGCCTCTTCTCTACCTTTTTACACAGCTCGCCCTCCAGCTCCACTACAGAATGCTTTCCAATTATCCCCTTTCTAATTTACTGGTGCTTGCATGCTTAGCAAGGGCCACATTTTAGTCGCTGAGTCTTTAGCACCAAGAAGTGGAGAAAAAAGCCAAGACATTATGTTTGCCAGCACTGAGCCCTGGTGAGACAGAGAGGCAAGGACAGGCAGGCAGAGACAGACACTTGACAAAACACACATTCTGGCACTGGCCTCATCTAGTTAGCACAGGCTGTTGTATATTTACTAGGGCTGTCAAAATAACGCGTTAATTTCGATTAATTAATCTGAGAAAAATGAAGGAGGGAGACGAGAATGTGCTGCCTGGATCTCTGATGCTCTGAAACACAAACACCGCTGCACATGACGCTAGTTAACACTATAGCCTACTCGACAGCAGCTAACGTTAGCCTACCGCTAGCTAGTAGCTGGATTAAACACGGTTAAAATGCTGACAGCTAACGCTAAACGGTGTAAAGTTTGACTGTGTTTTACTGTAGAGGATTCAACACCGGTATGTAACAATCTGCAGCTGCCATCGGAGAAACAACACAGACGGTGCGTTCAATGAAACTGGTAAACTACAGTCTCGTGGTTCATTTGAAGTTATTGTAAATGTCCTTTTCCCATCTGATGGTTCAACAGCGATTTACTACGGAAATTAGTTATTGTTATAGATTATTATTAAATCATTTCATTTTGACCATATGGCCTTAGCAATAAACAAGCCGTTCTTTAATGCCACCAACTGTTGTTTAGTACCCTTTTTTTTTCTTTTCTTTTTTTACTTTCTTAAAAAGTATTTATGTATGCGATTAATTTCGATTAGTTAATTAGTTGTTTAGTACCCTTTTTTTCTTTTCTTTTTTTACTTTCTTAAAAAGTATTTATGTATGCGATTAATTTCGATTAGTTAATCACAGAGTATGTAATTAATTAGATTACATTTTTTAATCGATTGACAGCCCTAATATTTACATCCTGACTGTTGCTGCTCTCTCTCCCCTTGAAAACAGTCTTTACTAGAGTGACAGGAGAGCTTCTGATTTGAGTTGAAAAAGCAAGTTGGCTTTATGGATGAAGTGTCTGACTCGCCTTTTTTACTAAAAGTTTATATTCAATATAATTCATAAAAGGTGTGGCCAAAAGCAGAGCCTGGATTAGGGAATGGCTTTACCTCCAAAAAAAAACCGTAATGCATGAAATAAAATAAATAAATTAGAAAATGGTAAAGGGAGTGAAGCTGGAAGGCACTTGTTGGATTGTCAGATTGAGACACATAGACAAGATCCTAGTCACAAACTGTCAAACCTTTTTGTTCATTTACAATAGTAAGGTGTGAAAACCACAAATACACACATGCATCCAAGCTGAAAAACATACATTACTTTTCTTACCAATGTAAGAAAAGAAAAAAGTTAAACAGCTGGGAAATGAGTAACAAACACACAGACACATAACATGTGTAGTGGAGGAAGGACAGGGGAGAGAGATGAAGGAATACTGTGACAGAAAGAGGAGTCCAAAAAGGGAGTCCAAAGGATGGGGAGTGTCACAAAAGATGTGAGTGCCAGCCAATGCTGCCCTAAGCAGTGCAGACTATGACAACCTGATTATTGTGGTTTGTCGTTGCACTTGCACATTAGCAGCACCTATAGGCAAAATTGACTGTCAGACAGAAACATCTGGTGAAGCAAGAATTATAACTTAATACAAGCTTTTGTGAGAGTATAGGAATTGGCCAACACTTGAAATGACTTGAACTCAACATAGCAGTGTTTTCTTTATTTGGACATTACTCAGTAAAGTCCAAATATAATCATGGTATTCAAAAGTTATTGATAACAGCTACATAGTTGGCCAGTTCTGGTACAAAATGCTGGTTTAGGACAATAATATTAAATGTATGTTGTTTTATGACAGAATAAAACAAATCTAAATTAAACTAAGTCACATCAGACTATAATAAATTATATGTTTTATTAGGTAAGGACTAAATATGTGCTTTGTCACATACAGTCATGTGAAAAAATTAGGACACCCTTGCTAAAGTTGACTAAAAAGAGGAATAAAAAAATCATCTTTTGGAAATTGATCTTAATGCCTTAATTAAATAAATGAGGAAAAATCCAATCTTTAACGACACCAATTTTCTTTGTGAATGAATAATGTATCGTAAATAAATAAATGTTCTTCCTTAAAATACAGGGGGCATAAGTAAGTACACCCCTATGTTAAATTCCCATAGCAGGCAGATGTTTATTTTTAAAGGCCAGTTATTTCATGGATCCAGGATACTATGCATCCTGATAAAGTTCCCTTGGCCTTTGGAATTAAAATAGCCCCACATCATCACATACCCTTCACCATACCTAGAGATTGGCATGGGGTACTTTCCATAACATCATCTCTCAATGCAAATCAAACCAGCTATTAGGCTAACTGAAATAAAACCATGCCAATCTCTAGGTATGGTGAAGGGGAGTTGAGTTCTTGTATTTGTGCACAAATAGAGGGTTTTTCATATGAAACAAATATTAAAATCACACATGTACTAAAATTATATAGGCTACATTGTACTATACATATTTGTCCAGTTTGTTTTAGATACTGATTGCACTTTTTTTTTACAGAATTCATGCAAACAATATTATACTCATATATTATAATTTGTACATGATTTTTGTAGTCATTATTATTATTATCTGTATTTTGTTTGTAGATGTCATATATGTAGTATATGCATAAATCATATATTATATTCCATGTACAGTAAATATATGAAGTAATACACAAAACATACATGAAAAACATTTTCAAATACAAAACATATCATGTGGACTATGTGGTACTGTATATATGTTCATATATAAAGTTTATAATTTATAGAGATCCACTTTGACACAGCTGATTAATGTACAGCTAATTACAGTTAAATGGAAAACACAGTCCCTTTTCTCTCAGTTAGTATCTCCACCTCGCCATATCTTCTTTAAACAACAGCAAGCTTCCAAATGTTTTTGTTAACCAAAGCCCACAGTTCATTAAGACTAACCTTTAGGCTGAATGGAGAAGGGAGTGGAAATGTTCCTCCCCCCTCTGTGTCCTTTTCTCGCTCATTCCCCCTTTTCTGGCACAATTCCTCTGTCCACCTGCGCTGATAAGCTTAGTAGCAGAAAAGATTTTATGCAAAAAAAAAAAAAAACATTTAACATACAGCTGATGCAAATTGACATGTATGAAGTAACTGCTCTTTATACACTATACTGTGTAGTATGGACTGCAAAACAAGCTAACAGACACAACCAAATGCATATAATAACATTGTTGGAATGGCTAAAGTGTTAGCAAACAATGACAAAAAACTGAGCAAAAACTGATCCTCATATGAGTAATGTGTTTTAATATAAAATTATTGAAACTCTGAACAGGTAGGATAACAGGAATTTGAGGTTTGTCATTGTGGCCACCCAGACTAAATATGCATACATTTATTTTTCTGTCTCTTTGGATAAAAGTGTGCATTATTATATGATATGTACGATGACTAAGGGACTAGAAGCCTTGACAGAAGAAAGAAAAGCATCTTTAAATCCTTGAGTGTCTCAGACAAAACTCAACTTCTTCTATTTCAGATGGGAACCTGACACATGCAGACATATTATAAAGTGGGATGCAGATAAACGAACAAAGATGCAGACAGAAAATGCCCTGAAAGAAATGTCTCTCTCTCTCCTTAATCCCTGGGCTCAGAGTATATATAGGCGCTGTCTCAGACCTCTTGCTTTGTGTCAAATCCACTTTATAAAAAATATATATATACTTATACACACAAACACACTTTTTCTCCCTCTCTTCTCTCACTCACCTTACTTTGGAATATCAATCCACAATGTAGCGACACAGTCTGACACTCTTGTCACAAGAAGGAACACTCAGGCTCTTGTTGCTAATTAACTTTTTTCAACTTTATTCAACCTTCATTTACCCAGATAATGTTTGCTCAGATGGCTTGCTGTGGTTTCCTGCAGCACTCTGCTTCACTCATATTCAGTTACGCACATTTCCATCTAGCAACTGACCAGTACAACCACAGTCCTCTAGATCTGGTTACTAAGCAGCTGAGGGTTAAAAGTGCTTTTCTCTGAAGCTTTTTGACAGCAGCATTCAATTTATTCAACTTCCTCCCCGCTCAGATTTTGCTGCTTATTTTGGGATTAAAGCCAACAATCTCCTGGTCCAAAGCCCAGTTCTCCAGCCTTAAGGCTATCATTGCTCACATAACATTTAGTTTCATGATTCAAACGAGAATTGCATCAACACATGAGCATGGAGCACTTTGAAAAGGGTGCATACAGCACATTGAACCAGAGATGGGAACATCTATAAACGTGGGACATTTATTAGGACAGAGATCTTTTTTGGCTTGCAAAGGAGCTGATGCTGTGATGTTCTGCTTGTCTAGTACATTATAATTAAGTTGGCCACTCAGCAACACTCATCAATGAGAAAAGGGCAACGACTTCCAGACTTTACTTTTAGCAAGAGCTTTAGCACCAAAAGGTGACTTGAGCAGTGCTGCAGAAAGGACGCTAGGATTATATAAGGATTATAAGAGACTCATCTGCCTTTTATCTTGATTAAAATAAGGATGTGCAGTTCTTATTTGCCTGTACAGTTGTAGATACCCATGTATCTTGGAATATGGATTGAAAACACTAGTTTCAAGTTTAAAGGAATAGTTGCTTCTACTGCTTCACCCTTTCCCTCACCACACCATGCTCCTTTTCTCATTTCATCCTGTTTGCTTAATGTGTTTGCTTCTTATTGCTTCTCTTTTGTTCTTCATCTTGTTTCTCTCTCCTCCCTTCCCTCATCCTCCTGTTTTTCTCTTGCTGCCTCACACACCATTATCACCCTTTGTTTCTCTCATGTCCTCTCAATTCCTCTCCCTCTTTCCTTTGTCCATCCTCTCATCTGTCTTTATTCATCTGTCCCATCCCATCCTCCTCTAGATCCTCTTCTTCTCCCACTGTCAGTGCCAGGCTCTGTCTAAATTTAGATGGGTAAAACCCTCGTAGGATGCCTAGTCTTAATCAAAGAGCTGCACCGACCTTCACAACACTGCAATTCCCAGTTGGAAACAATAACCGAACTTGGGAATAGCTACAGCCCATCTTGTCTCAATATCTGGTTGCCGTCTGCGGTTTCTAGTTTGTCTTCTTTCTGTGTCCTTGGAGGAAGTTTGAGGAGGATGGAAAGTTGGAGATGAAAGACGGATGGAAACACTGAATCTGTCCTTATTCATTCATGTATGAGCTTGCATTTGTTTGAGAAACGTAATGTGGGAAGAGGGAGAGTAAAAGTTGTCATTTCCTTCCGAGGTATTTCATGCCTTTCATGTAAGAATATGTATGACATCAACACTGTCACAAACTCATCCCCGTTGGTGTTGGTGGGTGTCAACATTTTGGTATCCATGCACATGTGATGCTAGAAAACGTCCTTGTAAGATTTATGAGTCATCCACGCTGCTGTTTACAGAGCTCATCACAGCAGACAGACAGAAACGCACACAGGCTTGTCAGATTTATTTGAAAGCTTGCTGCAGGGTAGATTGTTATATAAAAATACACCTGTCTAGTTAGTGTTAGTTACAAGACAAGGCTGCAAGAGAAGAGTGTAGCATCCCCGCTAATTTAGACCCTGTGGATTCCCTCTATAAACAATATGCGATGTGTTGTTACTGGTGAGAAGTCTTCTCTGATGAAGACAGTTCTAACTATGGCTGTATATTACCATTTTTGTCATTATCAATTAATCTATTCATCAATTTTAGCCATGCTAGCAGCGTGGCTTTACAAAGGGCAATGTTAGCCTGTCAGTAGGTCGATCGATCCAGTTGGAAAAGGTCTCAACTATTTGATGGATTAAAATGACATTAAGTACAGGAATTCATTATCCCTATATGGTAAACTAAATGGTAAATCTGGTGAATATTTCCTGCTAAACATCAGCATGTTAGCTTTGTCATCGTGAGCATGTTCGCCTGTTGATGTTAGCATTTTGCTCAAAGCAACACTGTGCCTAAGTATAATAATAACTAAATGACTAATCAAATTAATTATGAACTTTAGTACTATTTAACTCCTAAACAGCAGTGACAGAGGGAGCACACTGTATAACTGGTATGACATTTATGCTTTTCCCATCCCTCTGTATTATTATGTATAAAGTAGTCTGGCCTAGCTGGTATACAGTGCAGGGATAAAACCTGACTCCCATTTTGCTATCTCTGCTATCTATTTTGCAGGGGCACTGTGGCTGCATCCAGGGCTTAGCGGGACAATTGTGATTGGTTTAAAGAAATACAAATAAGACTGTGTTCTTTTTCCTATCACATTAAAAAAAAAGAAGCCCAGTAGCCAGACCATACTCCAGTGCTGACACAGCACTGTGGAGATAGATCTGGCAATGCAAGATTAGATATAAAGTGATCCAGTTACCTGGGACGGTAAACAAAGGCTCAATGTGTATCTGAAATGCATTTGTTTCTGGGTGTTGAAGTCAGAGCTGCCAACGTTGCCTTGTGTAAGTAAAGCCAGGAAGTCACTTAATGACTTGATGGCCTTCCAGGGAATTGCTATAAGACGTGTCAGTATTAAATGAATGGAGATGGTCACTTAGCAGTAGTGAGTTAAAGTAACATATCTGCTTTAACAGAGAGGTTTTTCCAAATGACTAAAAAAGGGGTTTAGTTCTGCATAGTAGCTATAAGAAACACACTGCACAATTGCTTTTGAGGGGGCAGTAAACGCTTTAAGTGTGCCTGTTGTGATTTGTTGATAACGTCGGTGATGACTGGCTCTGAAGTGGCTGAGGCTGACCGACTGTCTGACTGAGTGGGTTTTCAGCTTTTCATATCTGGCGGCCATCTCTCTGGCTCTCAGTGCCTGGTCTCTCTGGTTTCACTGATAGAGCCATCAAGCTGGAGAAACTCCCATCTCAAGTCCCCCCAGCAGGGACGGATGTTGATAGTGCACATACATACACATACAAATGCACTTGCATCTGTGCTGTGTCCATCATCATGTCTGAATTTCTGTCAAGTTGGGAATGTAACTCAATAACGTCAGCAAACTTAGCACTGGCATCTCTGTATGTGTTTCTTTTTTTTTCGTTGGCTTCCATCCATATGTGTTTGTTTCCTTCTCTTCTTACAGAACTTAAAATCATCTCTTTAGTTAATATTTCTTTCATCTTGTGAGTCAATATTGCCCAAATATTTGCCCTGTCAAAACATTTTTGCTGCCTTTTTATGTTTGTGTATATGCCACTGAAATGTCTATGCGCTCGATGGTGTTTTAAGCCCCCACCGTCGACTTCAAGGCACCTAACCCTAACCCTTGCCTAACCCTAGTGCCTTCCATGTAGTGCTGCCTGGAAGATGATGTTGGGGGCTTAAAATACCAAACATCTGTCTATGCAGGTGTGTCTTTTTCTCTAGAGTGTAAGCTTCATATTGTTAAGGACTGAAACCTACAGCTCCTTCCTTATTTACCTTGACTTTTCTTCTGTGACATACCCTCATTCTTCTTCTACCATCTTCCTCCTGTCTCCCTCTTTCTTTCTGTGCTTGGAGAGAGGTGGCTTGTCTGTTGCATGGCTTAACATGCAGGCTGTGATTTTCTCCGAAGCCCGAATTTAGCATAAACCCTGCTGTTAAGCTAGTCGACGACGTTCATAAGAGCAGGGGGGGGGTCACCCAGGAATGTTATAGCACTTGGTGAACTGAGGAGTTTACATCAGAGTGGAGGATGGTTGAAAACTTGCCGTGTGTGTGTGTGTGCGTGCGTGCGTGCGTGTGTGCGTGCGTGCGTGCGTGCGTGTGTGTGCGTGCGCGATATATAGCTCCAGTGATGTTGTTTTTTTTCTCAAATCCCAACATGTTGATTGTTTATCAACACTTGTATAACCACTTAAAGCAAAGCACTACTGGATATTAAACTCTAATAATAGCTGCTTTTCTTGAACTATAGCCCTCGGAAGGGCCTTTAGTGTAGGTATTTTCCTCTCGAGTCCGTGTTTAAGTGAGTACCTGGGAATATACAACAATAATAAGAACACCATGACAGGACAGATTTAGCAGTTGTTCCGTTGCAAGTGGCAACGTTGTTAAGATTTGGGTGAGGACTATATCCCAGGTGTTTTTAAGGACGAAATGATGGTACTTAAAGAATAAACACCACTTGCCAATTCTTTAAATTGGCCTGTGCTGTGCCTCAGCGTTTGAACAGAGGTGTAATTGGAACTAAATAAGATGTTCAGGCAGCACAGAGTCTTGGGAAAAACAGTTGCGCTTCACTGACTCGCACAATAATCATGCAGAAAGTCCCTGTTTTTTCAGTCGAGTGTTTTTAAGTAATTTAATTAACAGGTTTAGGATATGTGCACATTCTACTGCCAAGCATGCCTATACATATGCACACCATGTTATACAATCATCAAAACACAAAGTACACATTCAAACACTGCCACTCTGTTAAGTCTGCCTCATGAAATGTCTGCTCAGGCCACCCAACCATTTCTGACATGCCTTGGTAAACCCTTGTCCCATTACTATGCATTATGCATAGGCCTGTCTCTTAAGTCCCACAAATGTAAAAGCTTCCCTTGAAATAGAAGACGTTACACTGGTGACTTGTCACAGTGACGATATAACTACGTAGAAACATTTAGTTCCACGTGACATTTCCAAATCTAATTATTTGTGGGTATTTTTTAGCAGTGTTGTCAAGCCATTATGTGCAATTCAAACCAGGCACTTCACAGTACTGTATAACAGATGTATCTCAGTTACTTATTTTCTAATTTAGTGGTAGAAATCATATTGCAGCAAACAGTAATTAATATGAATTCTTAAAAAACTAACAATTGGTTCTTATCTTTGTCTTACAGAAAGAATGGCTCTGCCTCAACTGTCAGACCCAAAGAGCCATGTCTGGCCAGCTGGGAGACATGCGAACTCCAGCCATGGCTTCCCCAAAGAAGCAACCAGCTGCTCCTGCACCCTCTTTCACCCCTGCCCCTGCTGCTCTAGATAGCAAACCTGTAGTAGAAGCAGCAGACCTAACCCCACCAGCTCCTGATACCAAGGTAGTGCCCGAAACCATTGCCACACCTGAGGGTGGATTAATTTCCTCTGATCATGATCCCCCTCTTTCTGTCCCTGCCCCTCCTCCTGATAGCACCCCTCAGGAAACACCACAGTCACAAGAACAAAAACAACCACTGCCAGCTGAACCGGTGACTGAGCCTGTAATTCACCATGAACAACCAGCTCCAATTTCCGAGAGTGTTGCTGAGAGTGTCCCTGCATTCCCAGCAGTTGAGCAAAAGCTGAACAGCTCTGAGAAAATAGCAGAGAACCATCCTCACTCTGACACAGTGCTATCTAATGTTGAGCAACAAGCACAGAGTGCCCCTGTCAGTAGTATCCCAGCAGGTCTACAACAGAGTAGCTCTGAGAATGCGACAGGGGACCTTTCACCCTCTGTGGAAAGTGAGACGCAAAATCTATTGACTAATATAGGTTTAGACAAGACAACTGTCCCTGCTGAGGTAGAAACAGAGCCAAATCCCAAGATTACTAAGAGTGAGACTGCAGCTTCCCTGACAGATTATGAGAAAGTGGAGCCCGTTCCAGAAAATCTTCCGGAAGTGACAAGTAATTCAGTTGAGCCAAAACCTGCCTTGATCACAGAAGCAGTCTCACAGGAAGTTCCTGTTCAGCTTGATTCAAAGCCAGATTCCTCAGCTCCAAATGTAAAAGAGGAGGAAATATCAGAGGTAGGTTTACCTAAGCCAATTGAGGAACCCCAGATAGATGGAGCTGCTCCAGCAGGTCAAACACCATCAGATACAATAGACACAGCTTTTAACGTGGAGCAAACTGACATAACTACAAAACCAGAGTCCGACAGTGTAGCACCTGATGTCAAGAATAAAGTTACGACAGAAATAAAGGTAGAACCAGAACCTATAATAGAGAAGCCAGTATTTGGAACAACTGCTCCTCCTGCAGTTGGGGTTGCAGAAAATGTAGCACCTATTGACAATGTCGAAGTCCCTAAATCTGACGAGACCCAGCAAGAATTAAAACCAGAGCCAGCAAAATGTGTAGAATCTGAAAGTTCCTTAATAGTGTCAGATAACAAACATCCTGTATTACCTTCAGAGGAGGAAAGTCAGGCTAATAAAGTAGGAAATGAACCAATAGGTAAAGAGGAGGAGCCTACTCCACTTGAACCAGCAGATAAGTCAGTTCATGTTGCTCCAGTTGAAGGAGAAACCAAAGCTCTAGAGGAAGAAAAAGAGGAGAACACTGTTGAGAATAACGTTTTTGAAAAAGTTGTTATTGAAGGGGCAGCTAAGCAGAAAATACCCGGTGAGCTATCAGTTGAGATGGAAACAGTGAAGGACGCTGCTGAAGAAGAACGTAATGAGGAAAAAGCTGTTGAAAAAGAAACCATTGAGGAGAGAGCTGTTGAGAAGGAATTGATTGGGAATAAAACATTTAATGCCAAAGCCTTTGAAGAGGAGGGAGTTCAAATGAATGCAGCTATTACAGAGACGATTATTGAAGTAAAAGCTGACGAAGGGAAATCTTTTGAAGAAGAGGCAACTAAACAGAAAACAATTGAGAAGGCAAATGATCAGAAATCTGTAGAGGAGAAAGTTGCTAAAGCTGAATCAAGTCCAGCACCCTCCGCTACAGACACAGAGAATGTTTGTCTTGCAATAGACAAAAAAGAATCAGAAACAGCAAGAGAGCCAACTCCAACTGTCGCTGACGAAATCCCAAAAGAAGAGATACCGATACATAAAGAGATAGAACCAGAATCAAAGTATGAGCCATCTACTGCTGAGAGAAGCCTTGTTGAGACAGCATCATTGCCAGAGGAGTCGGAGGAAAAAGAAAAACCTATTGTCGACGCAGAGAGTTTAGCACACAAAGAAGAAAAACAGATACCTATAGACACAATGTTAAAAGTAGATAATAAATCTGCGGTTACCTCTGTTTCCCCAACTCCTGATTCTAAAGAGCACGAAAAGGTTAATGTAAAGGAATCAATGCAAAGTGTAGAGATGGTGTCATCCTCAGCTGTCATTAGTGAGACACAAGTCAGAGATGAAGCCTGTGAGGAGAAACTCTTTCAGGATGGGACAGAAGCCGGTTCACAAAATACAAACAGTATTGCTGAAAATCAACATGAAGTAGAGAGGGAGACAGCTCTGACAGGCAGTGATGAGAAACCGCTCGAGAAAGTTGCAGAGCAAATGCTGTTAATCAAAGAGAAGGAAGGAAAACTTGACAAAAAAGAGGTTGAGTCACAACCTGTTGCTGGCAATATCCAGGATCTTATGTCAGTATCAGAAACAAGCACAGTCTGTGACAAAGATGGCACTGCAGAGTTTGATGTAGGAAAGAATACAATTTTAAAGAAGGATGAAGTATCAGATACAGCTTTTGAAAATGGAGGTGTGTCTGTATCAGTAGCTCCAGTCCCTGTAGTAGAACCTGAAATCCCAGTGTCTGTAGTTAGTGAGCAGGACAAAGGCCCAAAGGAGGAGAACACTTACATGGAGGAGAAAAAGGAGACACTGGAAAAGTCCAGTGGTGATGATACAGTCGCTGAGGTGACCATTGTATTTAGCATGAGTAGCGGTAGATTATATGATATCTTTGTACATCAATATGTTTATTTGTGCTATATTAAACAAATGTATTTAGGTACATGTCAATGTCAGTTATATGGAAATGGCTATATTAAACATTGTCTCATAATTTCAACACTGCATTATGCAGTAGAAGGTTTTGATTGCAGACTGTATGTATCAAATACCTGAAGAGGAGAACATGTCAACTTACCTAGAAAGCATTTCAAAATGCCTCAAATTGTAATTCCATGCTTTGTAAATGCTTAGTTCTTAAATTAAGTAGTCTCAGAAATTGAGAATATTATACTAAACTGGCCATGTCTTGCTGGCATTTCTTTTTGTATTTTATGTATTGAAAAAAACATGTTGTTTTATAACTAATTAAGGAAGTCCTAAAAAGCACATTCTCATCTCCATAAAGACGCCTATCCATGATCCGCGGTAAGACCACGAGGTAGTGTGCAGAGCAGAGAGGCAAAGCGAAGCGCAGGAATGTTCTGGAATTAGTTGTGCCTTGAAAGGTCAGAGGCAACTAGGTCAAAGTTGAAGTAATTAGAAGTTTGAGCCTAGTGAGGCGGCACCGCTCTCCCCATTGGAAAACAACGAAACGACCAGCACAGAGCAATTTTACCACGGATCATGTGTAGGCGGCTTTAGAATTTATTTTTGGTTCACATGTAACCAGCTAAAAAAATCATAGTTTAGATATTACATTTTTTTATTGCAATATCTGAGGGGTGAAAATAATTGTCTTATTTCAATCTAACAGGTGAAAACAGTGGAGACCTTGAAGGAGCCTGGAGAGAAAGAAATGGCTGCCAAGGACAGCAGTCCCACCAGCCCATCAGACCTAGCCAAGCTGGAAAGCACAGTCCTTCCCATTCTTGAGGCCAAGGCAAGCACGCAACCAAAGGATAATGAGGAGAAACTAACAGACACTCTAAAGACCAGACGTAAATTAGAGGTGCTTCCTCTCTCACCTGACTCACCCAGCTCAGAAGATGACAGAGAACTTTCTGAGAAGAATACCAAATGTACCACAAAGAAAAAACTCCTTGTGCCCATGGATGTCAGGGCAGATTCCCTGGATGATAGCAGTGAAAGCTTTGGAAAGGAAAGCCCAATGTCTGGGGATGATGAGGAATTTATCCGAAAACAGATAATTGAAATGAGTGAGAATGAGGATGCTTCCCCGTCTGATGAGGAAAACCTAATCCGGCGCAAGATCAGAGAGAATGAGAAGAAACAAATGCAACAGAAGACAGCAGAGGTTGTTGAGAGGAGTACATCAGGAAAAGCCAGACGACTTACTAAAAAAAGCACTATAAGTCCAGATGATGAAGAAGATAAGCAACTCCGTGGCTCATTGGATAAACCTGATATAAACAAAGAGGAGGGACAAGAACCAAAAGAAGAGGAGCATCAGAGTGGTACTGGAGTTCGCAAATTCCGAACTATGGAGCTGAATTCAACCAGCAGCCCTATGCGTATACCTACTGATGATGGAGAGCCTGAAATGGAAAGCCTTACAGACTCTCCAGATGACCGGTCAAGAGGTGAGGGGTCATCCAGTCTACATGCATCCAGCTTTACTCCTGGGACATCCCCAACATCTATCTCATCCCTGGATGAAGACAGTGACAGTAGTAGTCCCAGCCATATCCGTTCTGGTGAGGGTAAACAACACAGGAAAGCCAAACACAGACAACCTGGTCAAACACTGCCAACGATTGAAGACTCTTCTGAGGAAGAAGAGTTACGGGAAGAAGAGGAGCTGCTCAGGGAGCAAGAAAAACAAAAGGGTTCTGGCAAAAAATCCAAGAAAGACAAAGAAGAGATTCGAGCTCAGAGAAGGCGAGAGCGTCCAAAAACACCACCAAGCAACCTTTCCCCCATTGAAGATGCCTCACCAACTGAGGAACTGAGGCAAGAGATTGAGATGGAGGAAATCAGACGATCATCCTGCTCGGATTTCTCCCCCAGTATTGAATCCGATTCTGAAGGATTTGAAATCCATCCTGCAAAGATCGCAGCAGTTCAGAAAACCTATCAACTGCCTGTATCAGTATCTCTTCACTCTCCAACAGATGATCAAAATACTGATAAACCGCAGAAAAAATCTCTGAAGTCTGCTGATGAGGCTTATGAGGAAATAATGCTGAGGGCTAAGTCTCCAACACTTGACAAAGGCGAGATTCAACTGGAAAAAGAGTCCCTTTATGGAGGCATGCTTATTGAAGACTATGCTTATGGATCTCTTATTGACAATTCAACAGATAATCTGGGGGAGCCAGAGAAGATTGTTGTTCCTGTCCAGCCCAAAACGCTCAGATCGCCAGATGAAGTTTATGAAGATATGATAAAGAAGAGGAAGGAGTTCATGCAGCTGGAGCAGGAATATCAAAATATTCAGCCAAAAAAGGAAAGCACTAACCCAGAAATTGTGTTGCAACCTGCTGAGAATATCTTCCCTAAACACAGCATAGTAACATTAGGCAAAGATGGAAAGCCATTGTTGGATGCTGAAACTGCATATGAAGAGCTAATTAAAAGAGTGCTGACTCCTGGAACAAGTCCAACTCAGCAGGAGCCAGAAGCAGAAGCCAATGCATCTAGAAGGGCACTCCACCCCATTCCAGACTTAAAGGTGACGCAGTGCTCTTCAGGAGAGTTGTCTTCTGATGATGAGAGTATGATGAAAAAGGAAGCAGATACAACTGCAGTGTCAGACACAACATCACCTATGGAAACTGAGCCTGTGACAGTGTTTTCCGAGTCCCCTCCAACATCCACATCAGATCAGCAACCTCACACCACAATTGCAGAATCACAGGCTGAAATTATTGACTTATCTAGTGCACTCCCAAGAACATCAGCCCCCGTAATTGTAAGTGTTTCACCCTTGCCCACAGTCCCCCAGTACACACCCACTATTCCCAGCGTAGTTTCAACTGCTCCACCTATACCCCCCAAGCCAAGTGTCCTGCGTCGGGCTAATTCTCAGGAAAAAGCAGAAGTACCTGTTGCACCACCACTGCCTCCTCCCACCCCACCAAAACCTACTGTTTTTCCCAGGAAAGCTCCAGTTCCACTTCCACCTCAGGCTTCAGCAACTCCAATCAGGCCCGAGATAGTGGCTACGACTGCAGCCCAAGTACCACCTACAAGACAAACGGTTACCCCAATGTACAAGCCTCATGTTCCCCCTCCTGTTGCACCAAAGCCATCCATTAATGCAGGGATTGGGGAGAGCCACCGACCAGGACATGGTGTCAAACCACCAATTGCACCAAAGCCTGGCTCACAGCCTTCTTCACCTGCCCATGCCTCACATCTACCAAGACCCACTGTACTTCCCACTGATCCTACGGACATAGCCCTGAATCTGAGCCCTTCCTCTGAGAGCAAGCTGTTTCAACCTGCACCAAAGTCCCCTTCTTCTCCAAGATATGCTAGCAATCATCGTGACACATATGTAGTCATCACACTGCCATCTCAGCCCAGCTCTCCAGTAGACAGTGTCTTAACTCAAGCTCCCTCTAGCCCTGGCCCAGTATCTCCTTCACGCCAACCTCAGCCCCAAAGTTATTACCAACCACAGCCGCAACCTCAATCTTATCCACAGCACCATCCACAACCAATCCCTCATCAAACAACGAGGGTGCCTCTGGCATACACACGAGTCACAGAATCCATTGAAAGTCAAGAGATTTGTGGCCCAGAAAAACATGTATCTAGTTCATGTCACACAATTGAGGCTGTATCTGCCTCGGCACAGCCACCTATGGTTATGCCTAACCTGATCTCTCAAGTGGTCACCACTGAAGTCCAAAGGACCACTGTCTCCGTTGTTCATGAAAGAACACCACCACCAGTGCCAGCTCCAAGGGCAAATGGTGTCCCATTCTCGATGGAGAAACCTAAGCCCCAATGGCCAGCACAGAATGGACAGGCCGTCCAACCTTCTGAGGTAGTAGATCTTAGGACAATGAAGGTGAACCCAGGATCAACCATGGAAGGTGTGGATCTGTCTGCTGGCCCAGACTCAAGACGTCAGTCCTTTGCAACTGATGTCATTCGTCAGAACAGCGCAGTGCAGTCACCTGTGGTCAACCTCAGTGCTGAATCATCCACTGTTTCTATAGTGACTGATAGTATCACCATTGTGACCTGTGCTGCCACAATCCAGCAATGTGACAATGTAGACACCTCTCAAGTATCTTCAGTGCCCCTTCAGCTAACAAAAAACAAAGCATTTGAGCCGGTTTCTCAAATTATATATCGGCCAATTGATTCTCAGCTTCCCATTCATGCTGGTACAGAGACCCCTATTAACCTCTCAGTTGGATCAAGCACAGGTGGAGGAACTTTCCAGACCATCCCTGTCACTGTTGCACCCACTTTTATTGCAAGTTGTGTTGCCAATGGATTAATGACGGGTACAACCACAGTGGCAGGAGCTGTTGACCTTAGCACAACTAAATCATTCAACACTATGGTATCAGTGGATGCTGCTTCTGCAGAAGTGGTCACAGCTGTAATCACAGATGATGATGGCAAACCAGTGGATCTGACTGCAGGAAAAAGAGCTGTATGCTGTGATGTTGTATACAAGCTCCCATTTTCAGGAATCTGCACTACTCAGCAACCTACCACACCCCTGCCTGAAGATCGTTTTGGATATCGGGATGACCATTACCAGTATGACCGATCACCTTACGGCATGAGAGGGTTTGGTGGAATTAAACCATCAATGTCAGACACTAATCTAGCAGAAGCTGGCCTGTTCTTTTACAAGAGTAAGAACAGCTATAATTTCAGTGGTACCACAGAGGGTGCAGTAGATCTTACCTCAGCAAAGATTTCTAATGCAGGTCAGTGCAGTGACATTGCAGACCTGTCACTTAAATGTCACTTTGAACTGCCTCGACTCATTCATGGCTAATGCGACATTTTTTGGTTTATTTTTGCTTTTGTTTTTGTTTTGCATGAACAATTTTTTTTTTCCTTTTACCATAATATTTTTGCATGTGCCTGCATGCTGTTACTGTACATCTTGTTTATACTTGTTGCGCTTTGGACATTGGAGTTTTTTTTCCCTTTCCACCTTCTTCCTTTTTCATTATTTGGAAAAGGCTTGGCTTGCTTCAACATTGAATAAGTCTGCATTATTTGCACTCAACTGATATTTTTGACTTTTGACAGGTGAAGCTGTTGACTACTCCAAGAAAGGGACTTACGCAGGAATGACAATTCCACCCTATTCCCAAGCCAGAGTTACAAGTGCTGTCGGTACACTCTTTGGTACAAGCAGCGTCTTGAGGTCATCAAATGGGGTGGTCTATTCCTCTGTTGCAGCACCAATCCCATCTACATATGCCATTACTACCCAACCTGGGTCCATCTTTAGTACAACATACAACACTCTGTCAGGTATGCATACCAGCGACACCATGCCTTCCCTGTCCAACCTCCAGAACTTGCCACTTACACGTTCCCACAGTTTCCTGTCTACCATCTCCACTACTGCAACAGAAGAACAAGGAGATGCCCCACTCAATCTGGAGATCTCTAGAGGGGGTAGTACTGCTGCTGTTGCCACAGCAACAAGCTCTTTATCCCTTGACACCTACACTGATGCATCCCTGGAGGCCATAGCTGCTTCACTTGAGGCTCTGTCTTCACCTTTGGTTCCTGGGGATGGCCAATATCAGGCAGAGCGTGAGAGGCTAGAGATGGAGAAACTCAAGCAACAGCACCTGGCTGAGGAATTAGAGTGGGAGCGCCAGGAGATTCAACGCTTCCGAGAGCATGAACAGCTCTTGGTGCAGAAGGAACTAGAGGAGCTGCAGGCCATGAAGCAGCAGATTCTGAACCAACAAGAAGAGGAAAGACAGGCTCACCTTATGATGCAGAAAGAAACCTATGCCCAGCAACAGCAGCAACTTGAGCAGATTCAGAGACTCCAAGAGCAACTGCGCATGCAACTGGAAGAGCAAAAGCTTCGTCAGATGTACCCAGTTGGGGACATACCAGGGCATGGCGTGCAGGAGGCACTTGTCTTAGGACCTGATGGCACAGTCCTGTCTCGAAAGATCACAGATAGTGGATGCCAGACAGATGAAGAGGATGAGACAGTCAGCAAAGCCTACACAGCAGGGAGAAAAAAGAGAAGTACTAAAAAGAGTGTTGACAGTTGTGTGCAGACTGATGATGAGGATCAAGAGGAATGGGAGGCTCAGACCAGAAACCGACAAAGCCGGCCACGCACTGCCAGGGGTGATAGGGGTGGGCATTCAGAGATGTCTCTTAAAGCCCATACTGAGATTTCTATACAAACAGATACAGAGGGGAACATTAGAATGGACACCAGGATGGAGCTGTCTGATTCTGAAAGGACCTCACCAAAGAAAAGACCTATCCCCTTAGAAATAGGCCAGTCTCCGAACCTGAAAGTTGATTCCTCTACGCTTCAAGCCCCTCCTAAATCTCCCAACGTGCTTTATTCCCCCATATCCCCCTGTATATCCCCTAGCAAATCCCTTGAATTTGTGTCCTATGACAAATCACTGGGTGATACAAGCCCACAAAAGCTAAGAGCAAGTACCGATCTATCAAAACCCTCTATAGCAAGTCCCAGAGGACCAAAAGCCATGCAGAGATCCATGTCTGACCCTAAGCCCTTGAGTCCAACAGGAGACGAAAGGGCAACATCTGGCACCCAGTATGGTGAAAGCTATACTGTGAGTACTATACGTATCACTTTAACATACATACATTGTCACATAAATATAAGGACAATACCTAAAAAAAGAACATAGGAGCTGGCTAAACACAAAAGTAGGTTTATTTTAACTGTTTAAACTGTTCTTTTGGTTTATAATGTGCAAAACTAATTGAGATGTTTCTGTAGAGGTATTTCCAGCTTGAGCCGATATCTTCATAAAATACCATGGTAGCAGCTCCAATGATGGCAGTTTTGTTCTGCTTTATGTAAAACTAACTATATGTCAAGCGTTTTGCATCATAACAAAACTATCCTTTTTGACATGATGGCTCAGTCATTAGCTATCCTCCTCCACAAAATACTGAGCTGTCAGAGATCCATTGAGGCTTATTGTAAATAAATTACCTCTTTTGAAATTAAACTTAAGCATGTGCAATTTAGTGAGTAGTGAGTAATATTCATGGACAGTAGTACATGTCTTACTGGAAGGCACAAAAGGTGAACAAAAGATGTGTTTTCTAATAACCTTTCATACACTCAAATACACCTCAAATGTTCATATCCTAATTTATAGTCATGACTTTATATTAACAGTATAGTGAGAGCAGAATTGATGCCCTTTTGTATTTTCCTAATTTGATAATGTAACTCAAATCTTGCAAAATTGATCAATTATCTCACGTTAATTGTATCTGAGTAATTTTTTTCAAATATTAAAGGGGTTCAGAAAGCAGTTTGAATTCCTACAGTCCTAATCAGTTTTTTGTTTACTTGTCCTACAGGGGAAAGGCTCGGGTGGCACACCAACAGGCACTCAAAAGAAAGTGAAGAGGACTCTCCCCAATCCACCGTCAGAGGAAGAGACAACAACAAGTGGCCAGACAGCTTACAGCACTGGTTCGGCCCGTCGAAGAATGTGCCGCAATTCCAACATGGCACGTGCCAAGATCTTACAAGACATTGATCGTGAGCTAGATCTGGTGGAGCGTGAGTCATCTAAGCTGCGCAAAAGACAAGCAGAGTTAGATGAAGAGGAAAAAGAGATTGATGCCAAGCTTAGGTATTTGGAGATGGGCATTAATCGTAGAAAGGATGTGCTACTGAATGAGAGAGAAAAGAGGGAAAGGGCATATTTACAGAGTGTTGCCGAGGACAGAGACTACATGTCAGACAGTGAGGTTAGTAATATCCGAGAGACGAGAGGTGGGCGTGGAAGTGGAGAAGATGAGGAGATTGAAGGTCATGGTCTTGAACGTCCCAGGACAGCTCCTCAGTCAGAATTGGATGACTTTGTCCCACCTCAAACCAAGCATGAGTATGGAAAATACTCCCAGTACCAATACAATCAAAACCAATACCAGCAGTCTCTCTACCAGACTCCCCAGTCCTACCAATCTCATTCCCTCTACTCCTCTGTTCCCTCGCTCACTAGCGCCCAGCAGCAAAGTTACCACCAGATGCTCCTGTTGCAGCAGAAAGCTGCCAGACAAGCAGCTCTCCTCTCAGAGCTTGATGCAACTAAATATGAAGTTATTAGCCGCCAGCCTGATCCCACATCATCAGCTTACCTGGGAGTCACGTATGACAAATATGGCAACCACCTTGACCTCAGAGCCTTGGAGGTGGGAAGTATAGCACAAAGCCCCATGTCAGCTGTCTCTGATTCCTATTACACAGATGTAGATCACCATACACCTCGGAGTTACATGTTGCTGGAAGATGCTGCAGAACTGGCTAAGGGCTCCACAGGTCTGTCTTCATCTTACAGTCTGGCTGAGAGGGAGCTGGCCAAGGCAGAAAAGCTGCTGCGTAGGAGTGCTGCAGATCTGGGGTCTACTGACTATTTGGGATCCACCTCGAGACTCCATACTTTTGGAAAGACCCCTGATGAAGAGGATACAATGGAGGAACCCTACGAACTAAAACTCCTGAAGCAGCAGCTCAAGCAAGAGTTTAGGAGAAGTACGGGTGGGACAGAAAACTTAGAACAACTGACAGGCCTCTCCCAGCACTACTATACCCCAAGCACTAGCATATCTAGTTACTCCCAAAGAAACTATCCAAAGTCAGACAAGTACAGCATCAGTCGACTTACTCTAGAGAAGCAGGCGGCTAAAAATCTTCCAGCATCCATGCTGTACCAAAAACATAAGGCTCCATTGTTAGATCCTAAGATCTCTTCCAAGTATTCCTCTATGACAGATAACAGAGGTTTGGAGACAGACTATACCAGCTATCTTGGGACTACCAGTGCATCGGTAAGATCCAGCCGGCTCTCGCAAGATGAGATTACCTTCGGCCTTCGTAAGAATATTGCTGAGCAACAAAAATACCTGGGATCCACCTTGGGTGCCAACTTGGCTGGGTCGCTAAACTTGGGCCAGAGCTTAGGTTTGGACTCTGCCTATCCTAGTGGTAGTCGCTCAAGACCCTCATCCAGGCCGACATCTTGCTATGGCCTGGACTTGTCTATCAAAAGAGATCCTTCCAGCTCTTCACTGAGACTGAAAGGGGACGGTGAAACATCTGTAGATGTACCAAGCTATCAAACCCCATCTGGTCGCACCAAACCCACCAGCCTCCCCATTGTGCAAAGTGGCCGTGGCCGAATACCCATAGTGGCCCAGAACTCCGAGGAAGAGAGTCCATTGAGCCCTGTTGGGCAGCCTATGGGCATGGCCCGTGCATCAGCAGGACCTCTGCCACCCATTTCAGCTGATTCAAGGGATCAGTTTGGTTCCTGCCTGTCCTTGCAGGACTCCCAGCAGCCGCAACATATCAGGGAAGAGCCAACCAGGGGTAGGGGTTATGTGCTGCTGGATGACCTGCAGGGCACCATGTCAGATAGTGAAGGTAAAAAACAGACTTGTCACATTGTCACTCTTTTCCTACTTAATGTTTCATCCTTGAGAATGTCTGGTTAAGGGTTGTCTCGCTTGCATTAAGTTCTATTTTGTAATATTTAGCTGTTGTGTGTTTATTGAAAGTCTGCATGTGTCTAACCTTAACTTTAGTGAATGTATCCTCTTTTTGTTTTCTGTTGTCTATACTTTTGGTCAATCGGTTGAGAGCTGGTGTGCATGCATGCCTTTGTACATTTTGCTCTATGCCTCTTAGGGTGTGCTTGAATGTATCTTCATGCATGCACTGTGTTTCTGTCAGCATTCCAAATATTGTGTAACATATTTCCATATTAGTTCACTGCATGACACAATCTAACTTTCTGTTCAACTCATTCGTATTAATGGGTTCGTATGTTATCATACAAAAATGTATGCACAACAATATGTATGATATCCTACAAAATTACGGCGAGAGCCGGCCGGTCAGGTGACGACCTGTCACATGACAGTTAAATTTAGCTGTCTTTACTGTTAAATTTAGCAGAAAAAATGTTACTGTGAGCCAGCTACAGAGCACTGTGACGCCCCGGTCCTTTTAGAGGTCGTTGCAGTTAAGTTTAGCCGAGAGAAGGTGATTGTCATGCAAGTTTAGGCCCCAAAAAGACTAGTTAAGATTAGAAAAAAGGTTGTGTTTTGTTAAAATACTGGTCCCCTTATGTTGTACAAACCGGGACACGAATACCCGTTTCCTGGGTGAAATCTCTGTGTTATGACCCATCCTCCCCAGCCACCTCCCTATGCGGCATTTTGCGCTCTTATACATCAACAGCCATTGTGCTGCATACAGTAATAAATATGTGGAACACATACAAACTCCAGTGCATCACTTTTCGTAACTATACGTACGAATGGTTCATGAAAACAGCCTTTTCTGGTACAGCTACATTGTGGCAGTCTGCATTTTATTTAAAGTGTAATCTGAGCTTTTTCTACACTTAACTTTCATAGTCTTTCAAATCCTGCTTGTTAAGCATACAAGGCTTAAGCCACAATACAGAATCATCCTTCAAAACTGATTTTGAAAGCTTTTTCCCCCCACAAATAATACACTGCAAAAGTGCCTCCCCTCCTTGCAAATTTTACATAAATGATACAGTATTCTGTCAGTTGAATCAATCAGTTCTTTTACAATTACTTTTCAAAATAAGAGAATATTTTAATAACACAGCTAATGGTCCATGAATTCTATTTTGAATTCTAATAGTTAATGTGTAATGTGGATAGTGGATAATGGTGTATTTCATCATCACATTTATGTGTATAAATATTTTTGTGGATTAATATATGATATCAAACTATAGGCAAGATCAAAACATTATGACATTCCAAGAAAATAGATTAAAGCAGGACACTGTCGTATTTTTGCAAATGCATGATATTTGGTTGCAACACTTATGTGTGTAATAAATATGAAACTTTACCATGCATGTCTTGTCGTGATGATTGCTTGCATGTACTGTATTGTAATACATCAGTGACTTTGTGTTGCATGGAATACATTTATTTAACCTTCTGTGTTTTTATGCTGCACTTTCTAAAGGTCTTACTGCCTTTTCTGTATATTTTATTTTAAAACAGTAAACAATCTGATACAAAGCAATTATGTAAGATAGACTATTTAAATGATCATTTGCTGGGCAAAAATTCACTTTCATTTATTTTTCTCTACACTTACTGAAAGCAAACATTATTCTGAACTGCCATCACTAAGAGGACCCAGTTTTTTGTAAAATGTGCTGCACAGTGTCTTATTCCAACAGGAAAGAAATTGCTTAAAATTATTGTTTTAAGCAAGAACATAACGTTTGGGTAAATCTCAGTTTATTGCTGTTTTGCTTGGTAAAAGCCATAAACAATCAATTAATTTTATAAGCAATATAAGATTATATTGATGCATACTCTTCCAGTCATGACTACAACCATCACAATAATTCATGTGTATTATGGAGAACTTGTGCAGCAATGACTTGGTTTGGATTCCAAACTGAGGACAGTGTTTTCTCGAAGAGGGATGCAAAATGTGAGAGTTTTAGTGGGTTCCGTTGCTTGTCTTTCTGGTTTAAACCTTTAAATATCCCAGTTCTGAGTTCAGTTGTCTTTAATGCAGCATAACTACTTGTTAATGAATTCATATGGATCCCATCATTTCGCAATGTAAACCCATTTGCCTTGATTCCAGCACTAAGTGATTCCCTGATGGCTTTGAACAGAGACGATGCAACCAATGGTAGAGTATTAGTTCAGTTCTCTAGTTATCCATTAGCTATTAAGACATTAACCTGCACCACAAAATGATGACCAAAATGTTGGGGAGGTTTTAGACACTTTACTGAATACCACTTTACTTTGCAACTTTAAACAAATTTTAATGATTTTACATTGCAAACATATAGTTATACTGTACTGATACACTTTTAACAATTGGAGTTAAAAATAATGTGAAATATGTACATACCCAACATTTACATTCATGAATAATTACCATACTATAGGTTTAGATTATGCTACTATACATACTGTACTAATACTGTTTTTATTAACTCTCAAACTGCATTTTTTTCTGCTCATTTAACAATACCTGTGAACACTGTTGTCTTGCTTGGCATCCTTTCCTCTTTTCACAAGAAAGTGAAATAATCAAATCCTTCTCTCGTCCTTGTTTTATTCACATTTTTATCCCAACCACAAACTAGTATAGCCTTTGATGAATTGAATTTTGCTAAATGGCATGCAATCACCTTTATATGAACTGATGAAGCCCATCGTATATTGTCAGAAGAAAATTCATCATTCGTCATTTGGTTCTGAAGTAGTGCTTGTTTTTATATCTGAAGCCTACCACCTTAGACGAGAGGAGACAGACTGGTTTGACAAACCTAGAGACGGACGGTCAGAAAATGGACAAGAGAAGAGACAGGTGAAACAGGAAAAATACACACACACAATACACACCTATCGTCACATGAAGACACTGTAGTAAAGTTCTGTTCTGTTCTGTGTACTCTATACCAAGTCCAAGCAGTAATGAAATGCATGCTCTCACAATCAATCACCTGGATATTTAGACGCGGTATGCACGCTCACATGTTAACTGCAGGCACTTAAATGCAGCATATACTGTATGTCCATGTTGTAAAGCTTCTATACTTAACAGTTTCCCATTTACCTTGCACATACATGACATCTCACCAATATGTATGGGCCACAGGGAAAAGGCCCGTACTACCCCTTCCCTCACCTCAGGGTCAAACTACAGAGGGATCCCAAAGACCGCAGTGTCTCAGGTAAGTTACCACAAATATATTTCATTTAATAATAACAACAGCAGCATGCTAAGAGCAGTAATACAAGTGAATGTGTTATTGACTGTGATGCATGCATTATATATTTATTGACCCCATTGCTTACTGACTGCATCAAATATGCATGTTTCCAGCATACATATGTTTTTTCCTTTATTGAATTGGACTAATTATAAAATAGATTCAAATTTTTTCAAAAAAGATAATGACAAATCAAATGTACACAATATGGATCATAACATCCCATTAGCTTTACAGACCATGACTAGTGTGTGTCCTATTTACCTGATATTCATGCCAGATCTCAACAAAGTGGCGAGTCAATTTCCCTGCCATTACGTTCCATCACACCATTTCTCCAGGCTCAAAGCAAGCAGACATTTCATTTCCTGGCTTCCCTTTTGATTTGGCTCTTTTCCACGCCCATCAGTCATTGCCATGCTCAAAATGGCGTATCCCTCACACTCAGGATTATCTTACACAATTAACATTCAGCCCACAAAGGAAGCATTTTGTTTACGAGGACCCAGTGCTGAACTGAGTCATTTTGCCTCAGTTATTTTGTTATTTCTTCCATAACCATGTTAAATACTGTTAAATGAAGGAGGCTCTGCTTCTGTGTAGGTAATGTATGACCTGTGGAGGGACATGATAGATCCATATGTGATTTGTGGATAATCAGTAGTGGGGTTGGCATGTATGCTGTTGTCTATTGTTCTACAAAGGCAGAGATACAATAACTACAGAAGTGGTTAAATTGAGAAAAATCATTAAATAACTGAGTAACAGAAAGGTTGTAATGCCTTCATTTTTATGTCTGTTTAGGCTGACCAAGTATAGTTGCCATATAGCCAACATAATACCTAAATACCAACCAAGTTTTTTTTAAAGAAAATAAACCTTTTTTTTATTATTTACAGTCCATAGTAATAGGATTGAATGTAGATTACTAGTTACTGTATTATGGCTTTGGAGGGCAGTATATTTGTGTCCTTCATTTATACCTTCTTTCTGTGTTGGTGAGTCTGCATGGGTGTGTGGACACAAAGAGTCGATGTTAAATGCCAATGAGACTATAGACTAATTAATAATGCTACTCACCAGTCTTTGTATTTGGTCCTAAACAGGAAATGGTCTGGGTATCCGTGTCGTTGGAGGAAAAGAGGTCCCAAGCAGCAATGGAGACATTGGAGCCTATGTTGCCAAAGTCCTACCTGGAGGAGCTGCAGAACAAACAGGAAAGATTCTTGAAGGTATGCTCTTCTACCAAATTAACCTTCCTCTTGTGCAAAAAAAATCTACTTAATTTGTAGGTAAAAAGAATATAAATCAGAAAGGATATTCCGAAGGTGTAATTTTTATTGGGAATATTCTTATTTGCTTAGAGTGAGATACGAGGATTGATACCACTGTAAATATGAAGCTACTTGCTGCCAGCAGCCGGTTAGTTTAGCTTAGCACAGTGTGTAAACAGTGGAAAGCTAGCCTGGCTCTGTTCACTACCTGCCAGCACTTCTAAAGCTCACTGATTAACATGGAATATCTCCTTTGTTTTTAAACAAAGTTTAAAAACATCACATTTGGATTTTACAAGGGGTTATGTGCCAGACTATTTCCTTTCTACTTCTATTTCATATACAGTAGCTTGCTACAGTTAGCAGTTTCACTAAGTCACCAAGTAACCATTGTGCACTAACCCACATATGTGGGTCATATATATATATATATATATATATAACATGTGATTTCACCCTTACACACATATCACTGACACCATCTCAGGATAAATTGATGTGTGGTATATTACCAGGAACACATTTCATGAGCTGATATTGATTTCCATTGCGGCGTCTGGGAACAGTTAACCCTGTCACCCTCCCAGTCCATCTGTCTGCTCAGAGTCCCCTTTATTGTTGTGTTGAGCCACATTGAGGGTGTCGGACAATTGTTGAAGATGTACCCTGCGCCTATTTGAAGCTGCCACACTGGTGATCTATGGATGGGGAGTTAGGGAGAGAGAGAAATACTGCACGGTTTGGACCTGCTTAGTGTGCTATCCATCTGTCTGCGCTCTGTGGATGTGTGTGTGTAGGAGCGTGGGCAATTCCTTTCGCACTTTCTGTTCTTGTTTGTGTCTCCTTCCGTTTCCTTTTTTATACTATTACATTGCTTGTTTGTCATGATTTTCTCTCTCCACTTTTTTTAGACAGTCTAAAAAGTTTTCAGTGGAAAGTGCTTAATGAAAAAACATAAATAAAACAAATACAGTTGGGAGCAATAGTGGAAATATTGGAGCTTTTTACAACATAGTGGGAGTTACAAGATCCCCAATGTAGCTTGATGAGAGTCTACACCCATGCTAGCAACTCTCTGATTTTAGCTAAATGCTAAAATCAGCATGATAAAAATGCTTACAATGACAGTACTAACATGCTGATGTTTAGCAGATATTATGTGCATCTTCTTAGTCGAGCATGTTAGCATATTAACATGTGTCATTTGCTAATTAGCACTAAACACAAAGTACACCTGAGTCTGACGGAATGTTATTACTATAGTTTGTCCGCAGGTCTTACAAATTATTGACTTTGATCAAATTGCTGACATGATGGTGCTAGATGAACAGTCTGATGATCCCCAAACTTATTAGAATTTCTTCTCTTGGGACCTTGTATAACTGTAGCATGTTTCACAGCAATCTGTATCAACCTGTTCAACATTGCCATCCCTAGAGCCACACTGCTAGCGTGTCTAAAAATCAATACAGAACAAATATTTTAAAAATGAATAAGTTAATTTGTTCTTTATCACTTAAAGAGTATTAATCACTTCAGGTCAAATTTTAAATAAAATCAATACCAAGAGCCTTCTATTTTCTGTATACACGTTATTTGGTACACATTTTTTTTGAAATCATGAAACAAGATCCTTCATTTTTCATTTTCTAGCTTTAATTGAAGTCCAAAGGCAGAGGATTCAGCAAGCTGCCTAATTTCCCAAACTCTTAATTGACCTGAGATTGTATGTTATGGTATTTTTATGCTGCATTCACGTGCTCCTTGGATGGCCCCATTTGCCGAGTTGGGAAGTCGCTCTTCCGACTTCAGGCTGTTCATGAGCTTTAAGTCATAATGTGGAAAAAAACATGGACACTACAAATATGTGTTGTATTTTATTGCTCAGAGCATTTAAACAACACGTCATCGCTTTAATATAATTCATTATTTCCATTTTGAAGCTTTATATTAGTGATTTTGTCCAGGACTTCTTACTGCACCAGTAACATTACATTCCCTAAAACCACTAAAATATTGCTTTACCTGACTTGTTATCAGGGTTAATGCTATTTTCTAGTCTCTCTTACGTCACTCTACATGGACCTTGCAACAATCACAACACATACATTACATGGTTACCCAATACCATATTACAAATTACACAAAAAATGTACAGTATATGCAATAGGTGAATTAATAAATAATAATACAAATTCTTACAATTAACCCAACATTTACTTTCGCTTTGCTACCTTTCAGTGTCACAGAGGGACTCTTAGTGTACACATACATGCTTGTTTCTTTGAAGTTTCTTTGAATGTGTGCAAACTGCAACACACATGCTAACAATTGTGTGACCAATTTGATGAATAATATGGTGAAACTACAGTAGCTTCCCTGTCACTCACACATGCAGCTCGAGAGTATCGTCGCAAAAGGACCCTCCTGATGAGCTGTTTCAATCCGTGTAAGTCCTGCCAGGGTGCAGGGTGTGTTTTTGGCAGATGCAGTGGGTTTGCTGTGCTGTGTGGATTCATATGAGCTTTTACTGCTGTATTAAATACAAATGAATGGTCAGTTCCCACTATGAGACATTGTCATTGCTTGATTTTGTGTTCTTTCCTGGCCATAATACATCATGTTTGAAATGTTGTCCTGCAAATTATAGTTTCATAGCTAAAATAACACGAATCCATTTCCAAGTTGATTTAAAACCAGTTCTGTGCCTGAGTGCGTCATGAGCAGCTTTGTCACACAGCTGCTGTTTAGGCTGTCACCAGCTTTTATCGCTCCAGTTTTGGCTTGCAGTCTGATGCACATGTTGTTTGAGTGCAAGATTCAAAGCTTGTTTTTTCACCGTGAATTTAATCAAAGGATGGATGTTAGACCCTGATCTGGTCACTCATTTGAGTCAACATGAATTTATTTTTTAGAAAGAATTGATCTCTTTAACATTTAAAGAACTACTCACTTAAATGCTTTGATTTGGTTTGGGTTTGAGGTAAAATGTTTTTATCTACAAGCATTCTTTAAGTATAACTGTATTTTTGATTGTTTTCTTGTGTGTGCAAATGTGTTATTGTGTAAAGGAATGCAAGTCCTGGAGTGGAATGGTGTTCTTTTGACGGGGAAAACCTATGAAGAGGTACAAGGGCTCGTCGGGCAGCCGTGCAATGAAGCAGAAGTGTGTGTCAGACTGTAAGTATAACCTTTGTCACTTTCTATCTTTCTCTCCTGCGTTCTATTTTTAGAACGCCGTACTCATCCTTCTGTTATTTCTATTCCTTTATTTTCTTTCTCGTACTCTAATCATGACTTCGATACATCATCTTTTTTACATTGCCCTGATGAAATAATCCACCTTCATATAAATATTATAAAATAATAGCTAACTCTGCCCGCACTGATTAAGTTAATAACTAATCAGTCCTATTTTCTTTATCTTGATCTACTATATAATGTTCAGTTTTCCTTTGACCTATTTGTTTCTCTTTTCTATTTGAGTTTTAATTTTCAGAATCAAATGTCACATTATATTCTCATCTTTCAGTGATCTCAACATGCTGGCTGACTCTGACGGTTCTGACCACCTGGATTTTCAAGAGCCCGGCAAAGGTGAGCTACAGTATTGCTAGAACTCACACCCCAACATGCGATCGCTGCTTTCCACGTTGCTTTCCCCACCAATGGCCCTGCCTTCACAGTATTTCCCAATTAACTTTTGTCTCTTGCCATTTTAAGACTCTCTTGTCATATTGCTTTCATCTTCAATTCTCTCTTTTCTCAAGTTCAGCCGTGCATTACTTGTGGCCTACTTCCTTATTTCTGTCTGCATCACACTGGGAACATTAGATTGTTCTCAAAAGAGCTACCACAGTGTAAAGCCTCGATTTCCAACTTCAAGTTGTCTATTTGTGATTAATGTTGCCCTCTTCCTGTGCTTTTTCATAATTATGCTTTTATGTGTCTGGTGTGACCAAGGGCGTAAGTTTGGGTAAGACATTTGGAGGGTTGAGATCTCCACTTTTGAGCAAAATTGAAATTTTGAACATATCAAACACTTCATTTTCTGCATTCTGGTGAATTGTTCTGCCACAATTTGTGCCTTTTTCTGCATCAAGTTATGGTGCAAATGTCTTTATTTATGTAAAGGAAATTATAATAGTTTTTTGGGAGGGTTGCACTGGACAGTTTTGTTTTATTAAGTTATGCCTATGGGTGTGACCCCTTCTAGGTGACAGACCACCCAGGTCTCCAGGTGTTGACCCCAAACAGCTGGCGGCTGAGCTGCAGAAGGTGTCCCAGCAGCAGGCTCCCCCCTCCACCTCTTCCTCCGGTCTGCCCCCCACAACCTCGGCGACCTCCAGCCCCGCTCAGCCAGGATCACCCTCCGTCAGCAAGAAACGCCACAGCAGCAAGGCCAGTGTGGGGAGGGTTTATTTGTCACGTTCAGCTTAGAATCATTTTTAAGAGTTGATAGTGTTGGTCACGCATTACAGAACATCTCTGAAGAGCAATGTTATGATAGATTGCTGGACAAAATGCTTTCTGCATCATGTTTTCCCAGTTTGAAATTACAATTTAGGAAACATTTTGTTTACACCAAGTTTATTAAAAGCTACATTACTGTACATACATCTATAACATTAGGTAGCTCATCAATATAACATTTAGCAAAGACTTGTCAGTATTGAATACAATGTAAGAGTTAACTACTTGTAACTTATCTAAAATGAATATTAAAACAGATGCATCAATTTCGAAGAACTTAACTTGTTTAGCCTCAAGCACTGCATAAAGCACAGCGCAGTACAGTATGTACTGTACGGTATGTGCAGTACACCCACCAGTAATCACAAAGTATCCACCAACAGATTTCTGCTAGCGGTATCTAAGCATGTTGCTTTTATTTCTAACAGACTGCAGAGGGAATGAAGACCCAGTCCCACCCCATCTCTGGAGAGATAGAGGTCTGTGAAATAAAAAGGATGAACTCTGTAATGTTTAAGTTTAGATGTAAGAGTATATAATGTGATCACTGTGTCTTTCAGCATTTCCAAAAGCATTACATGTAAATAAGTATAAAAAAATTACAAAGTGAATCCTGTATTTTATGTTCTTAAAACTATTTTTATTTTCTGCTATTGTTTTTTTACATTGTTTCTCGCACCGAATGCATTTGAATCCATTGTAATTCATTCAATGTGCTTGTTTTTGCAGCTTCAAATCCACTACGACAAGCAGCTTGGCAACTTGATCGTTCATGTCCTGAAGGCCAGAAACCTTGCCCCGCGGGACAACAATGGCTACTCTGACCCGTTTGTTAAAGTGTATCTCCTACCAGGGAGAGGGTGAGTCAAAGGCTTGGAACCTGCAAGCACACCTTAAGTAGTTCAGAAGGGGACCAAGGTCAGTTAAGGATAAATGATACAAAATGAGAAAAATGTTTTAGCTGTACCGATTTTGTTGATTTAGAGTGATGAGATGTTTAAGATGTTGTTTTTATTGCACTGCCTTTTTTATCAGCCACTTTTAGAGAATGAATTTGAGAGATATACCTACTTAGATATCCCCATTGACATCCAGGCTTCAAAGGCAGCTACTTTGTTAAGCTCAAACCTAATTTCCTTTCATTTTAAAATCGATTTACAATTGATTTTGGCTTACCATGACATCTTTCAATGTGCAGCACATTACCTTTCTTTGGTATCAAGTCCATAGCACCTATACACTGCACATCAAGTCCATCAGATGTGTTTTAGAATGTAGTTCCAGTAGCGTTATGTGATATGAACTCATCAGCCCCTTATCGCTGCTGAATGACATAAACATTATGTAAAAGATATGAAGTTGCTTGTGTTCCTGTGTTGAAGTTGCCCCCGTTGATGGGAGTTCTACTGTAGGTGTGAGTGCACTCAGTCAGAATCAATAGCTCTCATATTTACTTGCAATACGATCCACACTCTCTCATAAATCCAGGGCTCCCTTTCTCACTGTGATTGCGCTGTATTGTAATACTCTCCCGCCTTCTCTGCTGTTTGAGGTCCACCGTGAGAGTGTTTTTTTCCTGTGATCGTTTCAGATTAAAGCAATAGTGTACAGCTGTGGGCTTTGCAGCCGCCACTCTCACAGGCATCCTGTTTGACACTGTGGGTTTAAGCCAGGGTTAGGGTTATGCTAAAGGGACTGGGAGAGTGGCACCCACAAGCCCTGCAGCCGCCCTACTGAAAGTGGTTACGGAAACATTCGCACTTAAGCACATGTGTGCAAATACTCGTGTATATGCTACATGTGTGTATACTCACTCACAGCTATCAGTGCTGACTGCAATCCATACAGAGGCTATTCAGTTGCATTACAGATCTTCTGGCAACCACATGGAGCTGCTGCAGTGAAACAGGTGCTTATATACTGTAGTTTAATACATAGCAACCAGGAAAGAGGGATAAAAAAAGTTGTGATGTGGTGAACGTAATATACATTTACATGACAATGTGTATAAAGCTGGAATGAGGCTTCTCCAGGCTGCGTGAATGTACACGGGTCTCGTACAGACGTGTTTGCTTGTGTGTTTATTTCCTACCTGTACGGATTATGACGTTTAGTAAACCACAATGTAAAGAAAGGTAGAAGAAATCTGGAAATGGAAATCAGTTTCACATTGGAGACCATGTAAACTAACCACTTTATCAGTGAAACAAATGTAAAAGAATGTGTATCCCACTATAACTTTTGCTAGGAAAGTAGAAACTTCTCCATAATCATGAAGGTTATGAGTTGAAGTGAAGATTTAAAGTATATACAAAATAAAATACTTGATGGTAGGGCAGAGACTGCATTATGGAGGGTTATACAAAAACAGTTCGTTTTACGATTAAAAAGATATGATTAATGATTATGAATAATACTAAATTCAATAACACAGGACAGAAGAATAAAAGCATTTATTTGATGTATGTACCATGCGTTACTTTCCAAAAAGTTGTGACATTTGTTTCCAAATTTGTGTTGTTGTTCAGCAGGAACAAGTCGCACTATCACTTATATTGATCAAGATAAATTGTTAATCCTAATTTTCACATTTTGAAAAATATCACCTTGAACTCTACACAGCAATGTTCAGTAAAGTAGGCCTAATTAGGATTTACCAGCAAACAAACTATGTAAACTAGTAAATTAGATTACGTTTACAAAAAAAAAGGATACGATCCCAGTCCTAGTACGAAGTGAGAGACAAAGAGTCATAAATGCAAGCAGCTGTCCACAGCTGTTTCATGAGCAGCAGATCTTCACTACGGTTGCCAATGGATGCGTCACATCACCTGAAAGCCCTTTCAACACAAGTCATGAGACACTAAAGCACAAATTCAATCCACCGCTGCAGCACACCGCAGTCCCCTGCTCATGCCCCTTTCCCAAACACACACTTAATAAATCACACACCAAACCTAAATCTACAGTGACGTCCCCTTCCCACATACACACTCACAGTCCACAGACGGTCTTTGACCCCTCACCCTCCCACTGACTATTGTTTCTGTATGTTGTTCTCTATATTTAATGCATGCTGGACCCTCTCAGTCAGGTCATGGTTGTCCAGAATGCCAGGTATGTGACTTGACCACTTTGGTACTTTGGTTCTGTTTGGTTGTCAGTTGGTGAAGGTAACAAAACGTCCAAATTGTTTTCTAACTGATCGGAAGCTTATTGATACAAATCAGTTTGTTCAGTTCCACTAACTCCCTTAAATTGTGCCTTTTCCACGGTCCCCATATTCTCATGATGTTCCACTCACCTTTAGGCTTAGCATTGCATTTTGGAGGAGTTGAATCCCTAAATATTAACATATACCCATCTCCTTAACACACCATTAATAAACCTATATTCCCCTGTGCTGAAAATTCACTTTTCCCCAGCTAACTGTTGTCTGTTCCTGGTAGATGGTCTGTTTGTGTTCCTAACCATTGTAATTTGAAATCCTAACATTGAACCTGACACCCTTTAGTTTGTCCCTGTTTTGTGATTAAAATCCTTCAGTAATGTCCTACATCGTGCCCTGACATCGTACTGTACCCTTGATGCCCCGCCACATTCAATACACACTCCCATTATTTTGCTCTGCAGTCCTTATTCATCCCATTCCTTTCCAATATACAGTAGACTGTTCTTGTCTTTCCCAAACTAACTCTTACAGACATAGTCATATCCTACAATCTTAAATAAAACCCTACACACTGCAAAAAAACATCCATCTTAACAAGTCATTAATTTGATTTCAGTGAGTTTGCTGTGATGTAAAATGTTTTTTTCTTCACTCAAAACAGGTGAAATAATTTGTCAGATAATGCTATTGTTTCATATGTAAATTGACTTTTTTGTGTCAACTTTTTTTCCTTCTTCTTTTGTTTGTAATTAATTTATCAGCAGAATTATTTACCTGATTGAGTTATTGGCACTTAACAAAATAAACAAGAATTTAATCAGAAGTAAGTCAACCTCTCTTTCCATTCTGACATACATTTTTACTTGTTTTGGTGACAGTCACATTTCATTAGACTAAATGACTTGATGGACATCAAAATGGACTTTTTTGCAGCAGGTCCTGACATCATACCCTGCCGTCCATGCACGTAGGCCCATACATTGTTACCGTCCAAACAATGTGCATCACATTCATGCTTTCCCTTCTACTGTCAAATTGTGCCCAATATATTGTGCTTACTGCATTGTGGTGGCCCACTATCCTCTGGGGCTTTTGCATCTCTGTGACCATGTGTATCTTGTTGTGATATGTTCCCCCGCCAGTGCTGAAAACAAGAGGAGGTCCAAACACGCAGGCAAGAGTCTCAACCCCGAGTGGAACCAGACTGTCATCTATAAAAACATCCACCTGGAGCAAGTATGTCATCATGCACACATTTCTCACAGGCATAGCGGCACACATTCAATGGCACAGACCTGGGTCATATTAACTTAAATGTTGTGTAGTATACTTTCTATAACTCTAAAAGGCACAAACAAGAGAACTCACAATGTGCCAACATTTCATGTTAAAAATTATGATATTGTCTTTTCTCTGCTGGCATGATGACTAGCATTGTGGCCATTGGTTTTAGTAGAGCAGATGGATATGCCATTGGGATTTAATTATATCACTTTAGATCCCATTTTAGATTCACTGGACCCATATCAATCACAGCAAATCTGTGTTCTGTTATCTGTTTTTTTTAGGCTGCTGAATGTCTGCTCCCACTTTAAGCCCAGATCATATGTTTTTTTCTCTAAGGTTTATTTTGCCATTTTCTTATGCACTATTGTTACTCACTAAAAAGATGCATTAACTTTAAATCTGTGCGTGTGTATCAGCTGAGGAAGAAGACCCTGGAGGTGAGCGTGTGGGACTACGACAAGTGCTCCTCTAATGATTTCTTAGGAGAGGTAAACCTTTTTGACATTCACTTTAGTGGTGTACCACCAATACATTGTTATGCATATGACTATTAAACTGCTGTGTTTGTTCCTAGGTCCTTATTGACCTGTCCAACACGGCCCAGCTGGACAACGTCCCACGGTGGCTTCTCCTGAAGGAGCAGAGCGAGGGGGACCACCACCGGCGCTCCCACTCAGGCCAGGGCCGACACACTTCCTCTAAAGCCTCCTCACAGCACTCCTCCCCTAAAACCACTGGCTCCGGACATGACAATCAGGATTCCCCAAAATCATCTGTCATCAAGAGCCGAAGCCACGGGATCTTTCCAGATCCGGCCAAGGGTAGGACATGATGAAATTGCCTCACTTGCTTGACTTTTCACCGTCACCCCCTTACAACCGTCTGTACTCTGCTGCTTCTGCTATTTCTGTTTCCCTCTTCTCTTCATGTACTCTGTTTTTCTTTATTCTTCACACTTCTCTTACTCTGTGCTCTCTTCCTGCCGCTGCTTCTCTCGTCTGTTTCTCCCCACTATCTCTGTGTTTCTCTCTCACAGTCTTTTCTTTCTACCAGCACCTTCCTATGCCCAATTTTGCACACCCATCATAGCTTCAGCTCCATGCTTTTTGCTTTCTCATGGTCTGTTTTCTTGGTTGCCATGATGCCACCCAGCTCAGAGGCCTAGCCTTAGCTTCCCTCTATCTTTCTTCTAATACAGAGGGCAACATGACTGTGGAAGGCTTTGAATGCTCCCCAAATTTAGAAAAATAACCATCAAATTTAATGAGGATGCTTGAAGATCATAGACGTAAATAAGGCAGTTACCATGTTGGCTAAATTAAGTTTCTCACTAGCCAGCTACTTACTCACCACAGGTACACAAAAGGTAACCGCCTCTAAGTTCACTAAAGTAGAAAATAGCTTTTTTGGTAATTTGGTGAATTTGGTTGTTTTAGACACGCAGGTGCCCACTATCGAGAAATCTCACAGTAGTCCTGGCACATCGAAGCCTTCCCCGTCCGAGGGCCACAGCCAAAGCCAAAGCCAAAGCCATGGACACAGCCAACACTCTCGCTCGCACGGTGCTTCTCGCTCCAGCAAAAGTGCCGCACGGCAACTCCATCAGGACAGCAGCACTGGAAGCGGCGGAGGCGCTGCCATAGCAACGGGCGATGCCCCACAGCAGTCACAACAGCAGCCGCCTCAACGCCTCCAACCAAGTAAACCAAGACGCAAATAAAGCCTACGCAGCATGGCCTCCTCGCACTCATCTGTTCTACCTTCTGTACCTTCTTCCTTTGGTTTCCTTTTCTAGTCTTGGTTTCCCTCACCCTTTACACCCTCTGGTCCTCTCCCCCGTTGTATTCACAGTGTGTCAACCTCTCACCGCTTTTCTTCTGTATGTACTCACAAGTGTGTGGAGCCAGCAGCTCACCTGTACTGTAGCACACTGTCTTTGACGTTCCTAAGTTTGACCCATTTTCAATGAAGCCAAAGAGGCGTAATGGTTGCTTATTGAAGGCCAGTTCTAACTACTTAAAATTACCATTTAAAAAAGTAAACAGGCTATAGGCTAAGGCTCTTATTCTCTAATGCTACTTCAATATGAAGTTAAACAAATAATTACTTTTACCGTGGTTGAAGAAACTGTTTTGAATAGAATTGAAATACATCATCATTTACTAAGGATGACAGTATGGGGAAAAAAAAATCTGAAAAAGAGACATCAGAGTTGCACAACATATTCTGAAGGAACAAATCAGCAAATCTGTCAGTTACTGTCAGAGCACAGCGACATCTCCAGCTCTCTCAAATGACAAGACTAGAAAATAATAAACGTTGGTTCAGTTAATGGAGCAGAGTTCGCCAGGAAGAAGTTTTTGCTTCCATGAGAAGTTTCTGTCGCCAGCTAGCAGTTAAATATTTTTGATTTATTGATCCAAGCAGGAAAACAGAAGAAAGTTGCAATCCCATCCCCTCCCGAAAATATCATTAACCTCTTTTAGTAGTTTTCATTTTTGAGTTCTTTTTTTATTTCCTTTTCTTTAACAAACGACGACCAGCTTTTCTGAAGCTCCTCCACTGAGATGGCTGTGCATGAAGTCCGCTAACCCCCTTTTTTGTTTGAACAATTATCGGACTCACAATGCACCCCAGTCGATGCTGCACACCCACGCCTCCTAGTGACATGCAGGAGGGGCGAATGTGCACTGCACACTGTGGCTGCATGTGATTGACAGTGAAGCTGGTTGCCTTGGTGAAGATAAACCACTTTCTGAATATCCATCTCGCTCCTCCCTCCTACCATCTTAAACTTCGACCCCATGACCTTTGTTTCCTGCCGTTGACCCCCGGACACCTGACCTACGCCTGCGAAAACAAACACATCCAGGCCAAAGAGGCCGCCTCTCACTGAGGTACCAGAGACACAGCGTAGTGGGCGTGCTCACCATTCAGAGAGCCCAGTCTGATTGGCTACCTGCCCTGCCATCTGTTGTGTCGGCCAAAGGGAGCAGAGCAGACGGCAGACACCTGACCCTCAGGAAAGCCGTGTCAGAAGAGAGACCACAGAGGACCGGAGGTGAGAGTTTGCCCAAGAGTCTCCTCTCTGTCGTGTGACTGAAGCAGAGATGGAGCAAGGAAAGAAAGAGAGAGAGTGAAAGAAAGAGAGGATGTGATGCTACTAACGCACACCTGCAGAAAGAGAGAGGGGAGTCTTACAAGCTAATTAGAGAGCCAGGAAGGGAGAGACAGAGAGAAAGTTGCACTCAGCCACATCACCAGAGATTCATGCAGCGAGACACGCTTTCTTACGGCCACCAACACAGTTTACTAATACCAGGAAATGAATGTCTTATATTGCTGTATGATTCACTGAGAGTTAACACTGGGCCACTGACACATCTGCTACGTCACAACTCCCCAATTGCTTCATTGAACTGGTATTAGTGAGCTTTAGCATCAATGACGTGTTGAGTGGCCTAAAGAATAAACGTGTCGGCATGGATTCTGTTCTGCACCACATCCACGCATCTCACATCATTCATACTCACACTGCCTGATCCGCTGTTTGAGAATACAGTGTTGACATTTAAACATTTATGTCATAAAGAATAACATCTAAAATATAGTGCATGTAAACAATTTTTTTTAAAACATTTATTAAAAAAAAGTACATTCAAAAACATCATTTAATCTTAAACTATATTCATGTGATTTGATTTTTAAACTAAAGTAATGCTGAGATTTAGATATTAGATGATTATTAATAGTTCATATAGATGACTAACAATTTCAGTAGGGTCTACTTGCCTCTTGTTTGGTCTACTTTTGCATAAACATTTATATGTGATGTTTCTCTGGATTTGTTTGTCTGTTTCATGTTAAAGCTTTATATGTGATGTTTACTGTCTTGTCTTTGTCTGGGAAAATTACTCTAAGTACACTGTTTGTCCATAAGCTTCTTGCTGATCCACAGTGTTTGTGTGCTATTCATTACAATCCAGTCTTTTGTGCTATAAATAAAACTTCCCTTTTGACTGCCAAACAAAAAAAAAAAAAGTATTAAGTTGATTATGATGGATTATAGTTGCTGCAGATATTAACTAATGCTTCTTGGCCCTAGTTTTTACAATCTTGGATCCGGCAGAGGTGCAATTTTTCTTCCTGTCTCTTTGTCGTGATGGGTGTGGTCGTATCTCTGCACAGCTCGGTCGAGCTACAGATCCAGTGATGCCCCGGTCACAGCAGCCTCATTGGACAGCGGCCTGAGTGGCAGCGCCTACAGCCTATTGGACGAAGAAGGAGAGACAAACGAGGTGGACAGTGCCATCTTCCAAGTGCCCCGACTGTGAGTCAGCTTATTCAGTACTTTTATCTTAAAAAGCCTCAGTTCCACCTTTTGGAAGTGCAATAAATGTATGCTTAAGTACTACTTTCACTACGCCCAGATACCTGTCCAGGAGATATACAGAACAATGCATTATACTAATTTTTCCCCCCTCTCGTTAGTGGAAAGATCCCAAACGGCACAGACGTGATGAAATCATCAATGGGACACGGTGACACTGAAGGTTAGAGATACATTACATGTATGTGTGTGTGTACATTCATACTTGTTTGTCTTGATGCCTTGTAGTATTAAAAACCCTTACACTAACTCTTTAAATGCATTTTTAACATTTTAGGACTGATCGTGATTTGAATGTATAAGTTTGAAAAGTTTCAAACTGTTGAATTCTAACAAAGCAATCTCAACTTTTACCACTATCCGGTACAGTATTTGCATTCAGATGTCCAGCCTCAAGAAATAGTAAATGTAGTGAAATTAAATGACTAATTAATTGATAGAATGTTAACCGTTTGTTTTTTCCCCTCTTTTGTCTTTCGTTGTTTATTGTAACATGTTTTTTTGTATTTTGTATTTTGTCTTAACTGTTTCCATTGCAAGTATTTGCATTATACATAGACCTATTAACTAATTAATTTACAGGTTATTTTCATTAATCCATCCTTGCTGATTTTGCTAATTTCTCGGGCCTGTCTGTGGAGTTTTGAGTCAAGTAATTATGACTAATTCAAAAGTGCAAAGATGACCTATAAAAGCTAGAAAGAGGTTCGTTATCTGACTTTCACATTTACATCAACGTGTGAGACCGAAGCTTAATACACACACGGAACATAACACATTTGTTCTAATCCGCATGGTGCCTTCATCTCTTTATCATCTCCTCTCTGTTCCCTTAGTCTTTTTGTGTCAATGTGTCTCCCTCTCTTAGGCATAAACACACACACACACACACACACACACACACACACACACACAGAGGCTACCCGTACTGCTACCAGGGTCTTGTTGACCCAGCTTTAAAAACTGTCATTTCCATTCAGTTTCCAAGGTAACCAGAAGTCAGGCAGAGCTCATCATAACTTCTCCCCATACTTGTTAAACAAATAAATGTGATTGTTTGCAGGCCATGTTTGATATTATTCATCATGAGGGTACACTTAGTGTCCAGTGGAGGGCAGTCACACGCAGAAGAGAACAGAGTAGCATGTAGTATGTACTGTATATCACTGTGCCTAGCTGATTTAATTGGTGTGTGTGTGTGTGTGTGTGTGTGTGTGTGTGTGTGTGTGTGTGTGTGTGTGTGTGTGTGTGTGTGTGTGGGTTTGTATATATTCAGGTAAGTCCCAGGTAATGGGGGAGATAAAGATTGCTCTGAAGAAGGAGATGAAGACGGAGGGTGAGCAACTGGTCCTTGAGATTCTTCAATGTCGCAACATCACCTACAAGTTCAAGACTCCAGACCACCTGCCTGGTAACATAAAACAACTTTATGCTTACATACACACTAAAAAATAACTTTGATAAAGTCACTAAAAAATTACTTTGATAAGGTCTTATCATGCAGGACTTACTTTATTACACTCTAGTTTGTTATTTTCACTTATGTTCACCACTTATGTCAAGACTTTCATTCAAAGACAATTATATGTGATACATATCATTTTCATCATTTTAATATTTGACAGCTGAGAGGCCCACACTGTTTAGAAAGACAGGCATCTGACATCCCAGTTTTTCTAAATGCAGAACCACAGGTGTTGTGATAGTGTTTTCCAGCCAACTTTCCCTTGGAAAGCTGCATTAGACATTTACTTACTTAATGTATATGTGCAAGGTATGCACATATACATTATATTGTATAATATAATATTACTATAACTATTTCCAAGCCATGCCCAGATGGCCACATTTAGTTAACACCCAGGATGAAAAATTGTTAGACTGTAACTGTCTTGTAGTTTAGAAAACCAGAATCACCCTTAGTCACAGGGTGTACTGTGTTATCTAACCAGTGTTATCTACAGTATATACAACATTATTTAGATTACATGTGAACACTGGACAGACGTGTTTCTGGTGTACACAGCAAAATCAGACTTCTCTTCCCACGATAGAGCGCAGCTTTCCGGCCACCTCGCCTTTTCTTGTAATATTTACATCCTAATACACAAGCTGCCTGCCACTTGTTTGATTTGCATTTCCTTCCAGATTGTATTGGCACACAATAGTTTATTTCCATTGAAAGTATGTAGAAAGCACAGTATACCGTATGTTGCATTAATGCTTTATTGTTGGCTATGTGCATCATCTTTCTACACAGACATGTCAAGTCTTAGAGAAGTTTCAGCTCTCGTATTGCCCTCTTTTTACTGGCTTCAGAAAAAACTCAACCCCACTCCAATATTGATGACCAGAACCCATCTTAAACTACATACTTAAACATAAAATGTTTTAAATTTACTTTTTCACACATTTTGTCTGTATAGGCGAAATTACAAATTAGATCACTAGTGTTACTCTCCATGGGTATAAGGGAGATGGACATAAGTGCCTGGGTGTTGGTTGTGTGTTTGCATAATTCAATAAAAAGGGTTTGATTTGGGTTTATGTGCTTTTATTTTGTGATTAAACACTAAAAAAAAAACTATTAGCAAAAATATCCACACAGATTTGACAGTGTGTTGAATGTATGCATAGACAACATACAAAATGGAAAAATGGCACCAAAAATAATATATCTCTTGTATAAAATGCCCCTGGGCTTCACCCACGCCAAAATCACATTCATTCAGTATGATGTCAGCTTTACATTTGTGTGTGTGTGTGTGTGTGTGTGTGTGTGTGTGTGTGTGTGTGTGTGTGTGTATGTGTGTGTCCGTGTCCGTGTCCGTGTGTGTGTCCACAGATCTTTATGTGAAGCTCTATGTGGTGAACATCGCCACCCAGAAAAGGATCATCAAGAAGAAGACCAGAGTGTGTCGTCATGACCGCGAGCCATCTTTTAACGAAACTTTCCGCTTCTGTATGAACCCCGCCGGACACTCTCTACAGGTAATCTGTAACACAAGTACACACACAGCAGAATGAGAGCTACATATTTTAAGAATATATACATTCTGTTATTATTCATACACTAACAGCCAAAGAAATGTTTAATATTTAAATATGATTATTCGCTTTCTTGCCAGGAGTTAGATGAGAACTTTTGATACCACTCTTGTGTATGTCTGCTGAATATGAAGCTAGAACCAGGAGACGGTTAGCTTAGCTTAGCATAAAGACTGGAAACAGGGGGAAACAGCTAGCTTAAAAAGTCTATTCCTGCATACATAAATCTCTTGTTAAACCTGGTTGATTCCTTTAAATCAACAATTATGACATACTGCTTTCTGTTCTTTTCACACCAGCTGTTCCTGGTGTCCAATGGTGGCAAGTTTGTAAAGAAGACCCTGATAGGGGAGGCCTATGTGTGGCTGGACAAAGTCGACCTACGCAAGCGAGTGGTGAGCTGGCACAAGCTTCTCACCAGCACCGCCCAGATCCACTCATAGAAGGAGACTCATTCTAAAAATAAATAAGCTTGAGAGGGAAAGAAGAGGTTTCTGTCATTTGGAGACTCTTAGGTTCAACATCTGTAACACTGATCCACTCTTGTTGTGCAGGGGAGAGGGTGGTTTGGGTACGGGATGGGGCAAAATATGTATTTCTTTAATCTTTCTTTCAGGGCTCAGAGTTTTTGAAGATGCTTATGTTCGTTCTGATGATGATTTCTGTCATGCAGGAAGTTAGGAGGAAGTACTTATGCGTTTACAGGAAATGAACACAAGTTTACAGGACGTACAGTGTACAGTTAGTGTGGCCAGGGCTGAGGAGAACACAGGTGCTGAGTTCAGAGGTCAAGCGCGGAATCAACCAGGTATTACACACTTTAATTCACAACACACACACACACACACACACACAATTATTAACAAATTTGCACACTTATTCACACAGAAGAGACATTTTAATTCTACAGGGAATGGACACATTCTAATTTATTTATTTAGATGTTTTATCCATGAAAGATTTTCCTCATTGCTTTATTATGAGCGCAGACTTTTATTGATTTACAAAGCATTTTGGGAATGAAATATTACAGACTCCGCTACGGAGACCTCGTATTTATTTTTGTATTATAATATTAGCGTCGAGTTCTATCATTTGTCTTCTCCTCAATTATTTAAGTACTTACAAATCTATCCTGGAAAGGAAACATAGTATATTTTATAACACACTACCTAGCATTCCAGTTCGAAAAAAAAAAATCTCAGCAAGCATGAATTTATTAACAAAAACATCCCCTTGTTCACTTTGGACCCAATCTTTATTCTCCTTAATTGTAAACTCAGTTCTATGAAATGACAATTATTGTTTGATAATGATCAATATTGATATATATATCAAATTGGACACTATTGTGAGTCTATTATCTATTTGGTGTGCAGTGTCACATGTTCTGCACAAAAGAAAATCACCTCTAAGGTTCACTTTGTAAATAGTGAAGTGTCATAGCTGGAAAGTAATTATAACATATATAGATATATATATATATATCTTTATCATAGACAATCGAGTCTTGATGATTGTGACATAGAGGTTTTATTACCCATGATGCCCCTTTGAATGTGAGACCTTTACCACATGAGATTTAAGTTTTTTTTTTTTGTGAGATCCAGGCACATTACGAATCTTATATCAGTCCTGCTTTTGTTCGTAGGAGCAGTCACCTCAACAATGCACGCTTTTGTGGTATTTTGCACTTATTTCTGCTTAGATTGTAAAACTGACATCATCATCCTGCTAAAAAATGAGATAGCAAGAGATTGTGTCCTTCCAGGGGGTGGAAGTAGAGAGGTAAAGTAAAACTATGACAAAATCAGGAGATATTATAGCGAACAAAAGACAAATGTGCCAGAAACCATCTATGAAAAAGCACTATTACCATTTTAAGATACGACTATTCCAGAAGCATGTTGATGTTTCTCCCAGCTTTTTGTCCTATATGTGTTTGTCTTGATATTACCACTCAATGTTGTGTCTTTAAAAGTCTACTCTGTCCATTATGTCTTGAAAAAGGTCCTTGTGTGTACTTGTACAGGGGTCAAGAGGCAGGACAGCTGGTTCATTCAGCATTTTTAGTCCAACTTAGCAGTGAAAGTTAATATCTGAGCGGTTTCTATTCAACATCTAGTGTAAAAAGGTGGTAACTGCATCTTGACTTGCCAGTAATGTCAGCAGAGAGAAAACATTTGTATTGATTTTTCTTTTGCACTGCTGTGTTTTAATGTCCTCCATGAAATGATTATTGCATCAATATGATTTTGTTTAGTTTAACATTGTATTTTGTATCACTTCTCTCTTTATTTATTGCCTGTGAGACTACTTCATATGTTGTATTATATTTGTTTACAGTACATATCAGGTGTACATAAAAATAAGTTGAGGTATTTTGTTTTTCTACACAATGTAGTGCTTGTTTACAAGGTTAAGACGGCCTAAAACTCAGAGAACCAACTTTCACTAACACACTCTCACATACGGAAATTAACATGCATGGATCCTAAATTTCACATATTTCACGATAATAAAAAAAAACATTTCTATTCAAATGATTCCCATCTTTCTATGCATTCCCGCATTGAATAGTTTAATTTTCCAGTATGTGTATGAGAAATCACCAAAAAAGACAACATTTTAATCAATGGACTTTATACCTGAAATGAGTCGTTTTATGGTCAGTGTGTGTTTTTTTTGTTTTTCTTATTTTTATACCCATGTGCTTGTGTGTAGCATCTTCATGCCAAGTCCATGCATGCCATTGGCTCTAATGCATATCTCTTCTTTTAAGTGTTGTCTGTCTAAAAATATTGACTTTAAAATCTCTCGTAATACACAAAGAATGACACGCTCACACACACACACACACACACACACACACACACACACACACACAGACACACATGCTATCTCTCTAGTTCCAACCTTGTAAATACATAGCTTTTATACTGGGGTTTGCGGAGCAATAGGTCTTTTAGCAGATAAAAAAGGGTGTGTGATCATAGAAGTAAAAGGGAAGTTGTTTTTCTCTCGATCAATGTACAGTGGATGGACTGAGAAACAACCTTACGTCTGTCTATAGGGACCCAGATTTACTTGACCCTTTACACCAAACACTTAAGGTTTACCAGAGTCTATCTACACAGAAGTCTATCTTAACAACTCAAGCAGTTGCAGGATAATTTAAATGTGCTCACACTGGATGTTGCATGTTTCGTTGGTGGTTCATACTATTTTTGTGTCCAGATATTGTTGAAGAAAAAAATCTGAATGAGGTAGAGAAAGATATAGAATAAAAATAGACTTATAGAGGGTGAAATTATGAAGAAAACCTATTAAAGTTATTGATGATGTATGCTGACTGTACAAAGATTATGCTTGTAAAACCTATATGGTTTTTCACTTGTAAGTAAACAGAAAAAAAATCTACTGTCATGGTTTTGTGATTGTACACAGGAGGTATTGATAAATTATGCAAATTGTGCTGTAAAAATGGCTGTTGCCCCATGTCTAAATATTAAATATCGGTTCAAACGGAATGTTGTTTATTACATTATTTATCACAACACAGTTTTATTTTGAAAAATGTGGTGGTTTATTTTGGGTTATCTTTACTTTTCAGATTTCATAGCTGGTTGGATGTGATACCAATGATGTGAAGTAACAAAATGTAACCACAAGATGGTGCCATGTGCTTTCATTTTGAGAAAGAATTACAAGTCCATGGTAACAAATGTACAAGACCTACGTAGCTGTGGTACACCGACACAGGTGTTTTCACTTACTGGCTGATTAGACCTCTTCTGAAGACTGGGAGGGTGAGTGTTTGATTGACAGCTCCACTCTCTCCTGCAGCATGTCTCCATTCAACTTCATGGTCACATATGATGTGTGTCCATGGTGCATTTGCAAAGGCAGACCAAATGTTTCCAGTAATGTGTAATTTCCATAAGATCAAACATGGTTGTATTTCCTGCCGCTCATTTCATATTCTTTTTTTATAGCAGGGAAAAGCACACGCGTTACTAATAACATAACGATGGCTCTGTTCTATTCAAGTGTCCCAGTATGAGCCATGATATTTTGTACGTGATGCATGGAATTCAGCCAGCATTGATTTTCAAAACCTTATTTCATTTCCTGTTTCAGCTAGGTAAAATAACATCTTTTATTGTTTTCTTAGATACAACTGATGGGTGGTCTCCCCTCTTCCTTGTCCTCTTCTTTACTTGAGCAAGATTAGGACAACAGTGACATTGTTCTCCAATGCTTGTTTCCAAAGGCATAAGACCCTATGCTTTTTTTACTCACTCAGTAAAACTAATAGATGTCCTCATTGTTGTTCTGGAAAGTCATAGAAACAATCAGCCGGAGTATTTATTTGCCTCCTTGTGTGTACTTTTTAAGTGGTCTTAAATCATGAGTGGCATTGGTCCTCTATCTTGGCAGTCCTAACATGGCAGTGTTGATTTGTGTACTCTGAGTTATTTGGAACTGATATCTCAAAGCCATTTGAGAGGACAGTGGTGGAGGGTCACATAATGGTAAAAAACCTGCAAAATAGGATTATTTCAAAGATTAGAAAAATGTCATCAACATTACTTATTTGTTCAAATGTAAGCATTGGCATTTAATATTCCACGGTGCATTTCATAAATTAAAGCTTTTATCCAATCAGATTTCTCCTCTGTGCTGTCTCTGGGTGAAAAATCTACTCTGAGGCCTTCAGAATTCCGAGTGAATCCCTCTGCTGTTTAAGCAAATAGGGACAATGTTGTTGATTGTCATATTCTTTAGCCAATCAAATTTCGAGTTCGTCCTGTTGGGCGTATTCTCTTACAGGCCAGAGCCATGACCTACGTCGGCATTTTTCGGACCAGTTCGTATACGGTGGCCGAGAAGCAAAACTAGCTAGCATCACATAACTGTAGCAGTAGTCTCGCTTTGCTAGACCTTCCTTTCATTTAGATTTTTAGATGTAAAGTTAATGAAAGAAGGACTATGGTTAACTGCTCCTCAGAGCTCTCTGCATGGTAAATTGAGACAGCTAGCTAGCTAGACTATCTGTCCAATCTGAGTTTTCTCACGCACGACTAAAGCAACTTTTGAACATACACGTTCCACCAAAAGTTCCTTCCCGAGGCTATTTTGCAGTGACTCCGTGCGGAGCCCATGACGATTGTGATTGGTTTAAAGAAATGCCAATAAACCAGAGCTCGTTTTTTTTTCTACCATGGCTGTGTAGAGACCCTCCTCTGCAGCATGTGAAGGAAGGTCTGGCAAAGCAAGACTACGTCCTGTCATACTGCGTGAAAGTGATGGCTTCAGTCACCGTGTATCCATGTCTGTGCAATAGTGTATTGAAACTCTCTTGTGTTAAATCACTTTATTCCACACGATAATGTCCTAGTGTCATGGTGAGGTTATTCAAAGGTGGATTAATCAGAATCAGAAATACTTTAATAATCCCAGGGGGAAATTATTTTTGTTACCACTCCAGGTATACAAACAACATATATTATCCAGACTTTTAACATATATAATAAAAACAAATATACAGTAATAATATATAAAATATGAAATGTACAATGTTAATGTGCAAATAAAGTGCAATAAAAAAGAAATGATTGTCTATGTTAAGATGATTATAGTGCAATAAAAAGGAGAAGTGATTGTCTATGTATGAGATGATTACAGAGAGGGGGTGTGTGACTCTCTGAGGTAGGCGTTATAAAGTTTAATGACCACAGGCAGGAAAGATTTCCTGTGACGCTCTGTGGTGCATCTGGGTGAGAGGAGTCTTCTGCTGAAGGTGCTCCTCTGCTGGGCCAGTGTGTCGTAGAGAGGGTGTGAGACATTATCCAAGATGGACTGAAGCCTGGACTTGCTGTATGATAGTACTGAACTGAAGGCCCAGGTGTACAATACACGGCCCGCCACTGTTGGATGGCCAGCTCTAACAGAAGTGAATTATTCTAAGACGATTCAAGCTCACAGACAAGCCAAGTAGTAGTGACCAGTAGACTGTCCTGTCCTCTGTTCAAATCTCTTAAGAGTCAGCCTTTATTTTGAGAACCAGATTCCACTGGATAAAGAAGGCTTTGAAAGATAACCCCAGTAGTTGTGGTGTGCTGGTTTGCAGTGTGTTTAGGGATTTATCAGAGATCAAGCCATGGCCAGCTTACGATTGCGTGAAGTCAGAGAGACTTGAAGAATGTGCCTGTAACCAGGGTGCAACAGCAGTTGATGAAAAACAATGACGCTGATGAAAAGGAATTAATTGTTACTTTGAGTTGCAGCCAGCAGCTTATAAGACTGGACATGTGTTGTTAACTTCCTGAGTTTGGCATGTGCTTAAATGAAGTATTTTTGGATTGTTGTTGTGCCTGATGATGAGCTGCTTAAAATACTTAAAGTATGCTCTATAATTTGTACAAATGTTACCAGCAACATGTTTAGATTTACACATTGGAAAAACCAGTGCACTTGAGAGCATTTGTTTATTTTTCTCAACATAATGTTGTGTTTCTGATTAATTTGCTCATTCCACCTTCATTTCTTCTTTGCTACTCTGTTGTCATCATAATGTACATCACATTTCAGAAGTTTAAACCCATTGTGCATTTTAAATACTAATATCCTGTATAAGTTCAAAATGTTTCACATTTTGTGCAGACACATTTTTAAGCATATTGTTTGATGGGAGCTCAGATTTAACAGTCAGATGCTTATTTCACACTCTTTATCTTATACTCATAGACAATTTGTATATTCTACAAACTTATACAGTGTTTATGCAGACTTGGGTTTAAAGTTTGGGTTGAGATATGAGTGCCAGCAGTTATATAATTCTTCCTGCAGGGGGAGTAAGAAACCCATTTTGCAGAGTCTCCCAATGGTCTCGATCTGAGATGATTTCTTTTGGACCTTTGACTTGATGTGTTCCTCCTCTGTTAAAAACATAAGGTCAGAATTACAAATACATTGAATGTTAGCATGTATTTTCCTTTGTTGCTCTTTATTTTCAGAGACAGACTGAGAGACATTACCGAGGGGTGTGTGTGTGTGTGTGTGTGTGTGTGTGTGTGTGTGTGTGTGTGTGTGTGTGTGTGTGTGTGTGTGTGTGTGTGTGTGTGTGTGTGTGTGTGTGTGTGTGTGTGTGTGTGAAGCCCCATGTTGGGAGGTGAATCCACAGCTGCAACTACAACCACCTGCTTCTGTCTGATGAGTCTGTTACAAAAAGAACACACACCATCTCAGAACCCTTCCATCCAAATTCTAGGCACAATATTCAGATTGTACTTCATCAACCGAGGACTGTAATCTGTTCTCATCTTGGAGCCTACTTGCACTCAAAAAGGAAAACTATAATTAATCCTATAATCGGTCAAAAGTTGCTGTTTAGGTGTATAGTAACTGTAGGTTTATAAGAGAAATGACACCACGAGAGATGAAATCAAATTATTTCTTCACATGTCTAAATCCGTGCTTCAGGATTTTGCTTTTACTAGCAGCAAAGAAAATGAGAACATTTTACTATATTTGTGTTTATGTGAAAACATGCCCAAACCACTGTTGCAAAGATCCTCAGTGCGTATCTGTGCCTTTTGAAAACGCCTCAGAGTGGAACATGGATCCACTTTCACCATTTCATAATAGAGTCATGTAATTGAGTTATTTTGGGTGATTCACTTTGCTCTTCCATGGTGTCCAAAGACCCTAATCTGTTGGGTGAGGCATTATGATGACTAAAGTTGGGACTCTTAATCATGGTTGATGATCTGGTGTAATTATAATCCTTGCATGGACACCTGTTGCAGACACCATAAATGGCTGCGATAGCTGTAGGGCTCAGTAAGCAGCAGTGAGTCTCAACTGTATTTTTAAATAGGAAAAACTATTTAAATATAGAAGAGCGCTGAGGCATTGCCACAAGCTGTATTCACAAAGTTTGACATCTGGCTGTATTGAGACATTCGCAGAGTCCCATCGCATTAGGTTGAAGAGACTGAATTATAAATGAATTACATTCGAACCATGTTTGGAAAAAGTCTTTAAAGGTGCTGTAGGTAGGATTGTGAAGATCCAGGACTTAGCCAAAGAATTTGAACATCAACAACTTCTCAGTCCCTCCCCCCCTTTCTGCTAAAGCCCAAACGGTCTCCTAAGCCCCTCCCCCCCACAAGGGAGAATGAATGCGTGAATGAATGCGTGTGCACGCAGTTAGACCCCCCCCCATGATTGGAGCATCTGAACAGGGAGCGGTGGATTTTTGCAAATCGCACTACAGGTGGTGCCAGAGGAGCCGTATTTTTTTTTTTTTTTAAATGACCTGCTTCATGTAGTTCTACTGGAACATAGGGTCAGTTTCAGCAAATATGACAGAAAGTTGGTTTTATAAGTCTTACCTACTGCATCTTTAACAGAATAGTTTTGGGAAATAGGCTTATTCGCTTTCTTGCTAAACGTCAGATAGAAAAATTAATACCACTCTGATATGAAGCTACGGCCAGCAGCCAGTTTGCTTAGCTAAGCATGAAGACTTAACTATTCCCACTGTTTCCAGCCTTTGTCCCGAGCTATACTAAGCTAAGCCAACTGACTGCTGGCTGAAGCTTCATAATTAGCAGGCAGATATGAGAGTTACCAAACAACAACAACAAAAGTGTATTATTTTGTATCTATGAACTACTGTAAACTGATAAATGATGCTATTAATTTGATAATTTCACAATTTACTATTGGTTTTACCTTCAGCACTCTTTTAATAGTGCATTGCGATAAAACATCTACTACACCTACAGTACACTCCTCTATAACTCCTATATTATTTATTTTCAGAAGGCTTGGTTGACTCACGTGCTTCTTGCTGAAAACGTTCAAAATTTGATCAAAGGTTGCAAGCCTCTCCCTGCTGGATCCCGCTCTGTTGCCTACATTATACCTTTTCTTTCTCCCCCTCCGTTTTATGTTCCCTGTGTTGTCTTTCATATTTAACCTCTCCATCTCTCTTCTCAATAACTGCCCCTCCTGTTCTCTCACTCTCTCTTTCTGATGGACCTCTTAGATCCTTTGCTTCTAAAGATGTGTTTGTTCTCCTCTTCAGCCTTCAAAGATGTGGCCTGCGTCAGACAGAAGCCTGGAAACATCCTGCGTCAGTGATTCACTGAGCAGTGAGGCTGATCAAACCGACAGAGATTTGGCGAGGCCACATCAGGCGGTGTTGCTGGATGCATCAGCTTATCCAAAGTCAGACAAGGTTCACACACTCAGTGACCATGCCTGGATCTCCAAAGAGGAGTCGTCAACATTCGATTGAGACGTGGTTTTGAAATATTTGTTCTTTTGAGGCTTTGTTTCTTGTTGCAAGGGGATTTCAACGGATAATAATTGTGACCAAACTGATACAGTGAAAATGAAAGATTAGTGACATTTAGTTTTTATCCATGTTAGCAGCATGGTTACCTCACACGGCAGCTGGATTCTCACGAGATCCCATGAAAATCTATCTTGTCAGGCTTCAAGTAATGCGTTTTGTCTGAACTACCAGCTTACCGAACCAATCAGCATCCAGTAAGGAGCTACTTGCAGCTACGGGCGTGGTTTACGTGTGCGAGGAAGGGCGTGACTGGTCGTTTACAACAACAATGGCGAACGTGATGCACAGTTTCCAATGACGGCGTCTCATAGGGTTGGGCGATGTCCCCTAAATTGGCAGTTGATGATGCTCACAGATGATGCTAAAACATGGCGATGGACGATGATATCGTCGTCGTAGTGACCTACTTTCACTTAGCTAACTACGCTGCAGTAAAGTCAATCAGATGTCCGTGATCTGCATAACGACAGTACAGTGGGATGTTTGCCTTCAACAGAGCGACAGTAATAACCTAATATACCATCATTACTGAGATTAAACTACATTCTCAGTTATGTTTGCACTGAATAACGCATTCAATAAACAGAAAGATAACTCTTGCAGCGCACATGAACAGATGCGCAATATTAGCTCACACATAAAATAGCACCCTCGTGAATTAGCCTACTGTTGCTAACGTACATTCATAAATCCCGTATAACATCGTCCCGTACCTACAGGACATCAGACTTACTTATTGATGCACGCACACAGTAGTGTCGACAAACTTAGTCCAGTGAGGGGAGAAAGGAAAGTGTGATAGCGTTCCACGTTAACACTTTTTTCTCTCTCGCTCGGGACCGCTGTGTCCAACGTTACTAGCAGGTAGAGCGAGTAGTAGTAGTAGCAGATAGAGGGAAAAAGAAGTAGCTTCCACTTAAGGGGCCCATCTTGTACCCCGCGCTGCACAGTGCAAAGCCCGACGCAAACTTGTGTCTTTGCTAGTTTAAGACCGACGCACTTGTCAATTTCCTGTCCAGCGCCCGCGACTAGGATTAGTGTGTGTCTGACAGGGTGGGTCGCGTGGCATCACGATGGTGGCTCTCCATCTTGATGTCAGCCAGCCATCGGCACAACCCTAGCGTCTCAGATGGTTCTGTGTAACAGACTATCTGGCCCGTCAGGTTAGCGGCATGGCTCTATGGATGGCAATGTCGGTCAGTCTTAGAAAATCTCTATGACTATTTGGCGGATTGCCACAAGGATTTCATATTCATTGTTCCCAGACGATGAATCCTACTGACTTTGGTGATCCCCTGACCTTTTCTCAGCAGGTCAAATCTTTCCCTCATCATGTCACACATCTCAAGATTTACCTGACAGATTGGTGCAAATTGTGGTACAGATATGCTGTATATGGTTCCCAGATTATGAATCCTAATGACTTTGATGACCCCCTGATTTTTCTTCTAATGCCACTAAGAGGTTGACATTTGTGATTTTAAGTGGAATGTCTCAACAACTATTGCATTTATTGCCATGAAATTTGGTGAGGACATACATATTCTGTTTGGTATGAATTGTTATTGTCCTCTGACTTTTCATCTACCACAATCATCAAGTCAAAAAAAAGTTTGTCCAATACTTGATGAAGTACAATACTACTGGTTTAAAACCAAATACTTGCAAAACTGATGACATTCCCATCTCAACTGTACTTTGTGTTTACTGCTAATCAGCAAATGTTAGCATGCTAACACACTTGCACAACTTAGATTGTGAACATGGTAAACATTATAAGCTGCTAAACATCAGAATGTTTGCATTGTCATAGTTAGCACATTAACATGCTAACAAAGAAATCCCAGATAGCCTACTCAAGTTTTATACAGGAAACTGATGTTCTAGATATTTCTCCTCTCCAGTGATAAACTACATGTACCAAACCATTTGACATCCTAATACACTTACATAGAGACCTGTTAGATAGCAGTAGAGTAGAAACCATCTGGACTTTGATTTAATAACCAGAGCCTTTTTCCTGTTGGGCGAAATGTGTTCTGTTGCTCCAGAATGGATGATGAGACACAGACAGGGATGTGCTGTCACTAACCAATGACTAATATTAGTGTCTTGATATCAGATGAAGCCATAGTCTGGAAAGATAAATGTGAATTACATATCCAAGACAGCCTGGCAAATGGCAAAAGAAAAAGCTGTAAATCATAAAGTTTGGGCAGAGTGGATACATTTGCGACAGAAAGTACATTTGATAACATAAATAGTAGGATAAAACATTCATCAGATCCACCTGTTACATAGGCCTATGTAACAGTGTACATGTTGCTAAGGCAAAGGCCATATTTGTGTCTTGGCAGCATTCACTCTACGAGAATTAAAGTATCTTTCAAATGACAACACTGATAAGTACAAACGGATAAAGTCAATTTTGAAAGAAGGAAACAAGATTTTATAAGTAAAAAAGAATTGAACAGGACAGCTAAGACCCTTCATTTCCAATCACCTTGGATCCCCCCTAAAGCCTACTTCCTGTCACTGGATTCCTGTTTCACCCTGAGGCCCTCCTTTGTTGGGCCATAACTTCGCCTCCTGACAGAAAAGCTTTGGCTAATAGTAATGTGATCAGTCAGTGCACAGAGGAGACTGAGGCTGCCCCTGTCCCGAGTGAGACATCATATCACACACATTCGCCATCACATCTCTTTCACTGAGTCAACAAGGCGCAACCATGCCGACTGTCACCAAGGAGGAGACTGTGGTGCAGGAAAACAGATGGGCTTTTTATATGTGATGACCTAGAAAAGCTTTATGTTATTACTGATGGTCAGTCAAAGACAAACATTGAGATGTCCAACAGCGACTAAAAAGAATGTAAATATGTAGCTTCACTCAGTCTTAGAAATAGGTCAACATTTTGGGAAATAAACTTGTTCACTTTTTTGCAGAGAGTGAGATGTAAAGATCGATACTACTCTCCTGATATGAGAGTGTTACTGATCTTCTCATCTAACTCTCGGAATGTTGTGAACAAGCTTATTTCCCCAAAAATTGTGACTTGTGAAATAAACTTAAAGAAAGCTGTTCTCAAAATACGGGAAAAAAAACTGCGGGCTGGGATTGCCTCAACATGGCTTTAACAGGCCTTCCCCGAATGCGTGACATACGTACCTACAACAAACAGACAATGAATAGAGAAGCTCAAATTACATTTTACACAGAGGGGGTGTGACTCAGGATGCCATTACTCCACTATATCTTGACACATCAAATATTTGTTTGCTGCTTTATTAGTGTGCTGAATATCGAGTACAGCCCCTTTGACCATCATTTCCTCAAAAGACCCTACACTTCAGCTTAACTGTATCCACTTAAATCACATCCTAATCTCCTTTAGAGATGTTTTTCCATCTTCTATCATGTTCCATCCGTTCTCATAATAGTTGGATCTGACAATGAAGAATAAATTGGTGTCAGCTTATGGGGATATAAAACACATGTCCGATCATCTTTGCCAGGAAGACAGTGCGGGGGAGATGTCGATTAAACTTTAAACTTGGAAATAATTTGTAACCAGGGTAACGCAGAATTAATAAATTAATTGTACTTGGCAGCCTGTGGGGGAAGAAGAGGGGCGGAAATACAGTATAAAGCTAGATTTTTGCATGAATGCAGTTTCTTGATTTTCCTCTTCAGTGAAGGCTCAGCTGTATATACATCAATTTGTTTCTCTTTCAAGATAGTGAAAAACATGAGAGGATGTGACAGTGACATTTTCACTTTTCAGACAGGAGCCAGATTTGACTGATGCTTCATCATATCATCATGCCATGTGGCTTGAGCTGCTCTCTGAATGCTTACAACATGCATTTTCCCACAGATATCAGCATTAAGAAAAGTAACTCTAAAGCCTCAGATATTCACAAATAGAGAAGCTGACCAAAAGAAAACACTCTGTGTCTTCTCTACTTGACTTTTAAGTGTAATGTGATGTGAAAAGTTGCCGTGGGTGCATTTCACATGTCGTTTGAATAAAATGCAAAGGCTTTTGCCCTGCAAATGTGTTTTAATGAGCTGGTACATTTTAAAAATTAAACCTTATTTCTAGGCATCCTTATCTCATCTCTTCTCTCGTATTAAAATGAGGGTTTAGGAGAACTGGTTGGAACTGATTATTAATAGCTTAATGGGTGAGGTTAAAAGGGATGGTTTAGTGTTTCTTAAAGGACCACTGATACTTAAGACTGTTAGGTCGTGCAAACGAAAAGTCATACATATGTTTTGAATTGAAACTGCCCATTTGTAAGCTCGTCTTTTCCCAGCAGCTTTCTGCGAATAGCTTATTTCCTCTTCTTCATCATACTGAGTATTTAGCTTTGCTGTTTTGCCCTCTGTGCTGCTCCCATTGTGAACACTCGCACAGCGATGTGCGCTCGCTGGTTAGGAAAACAACAGCCTTGTGGCTCGGTTGTGAGGTGTCGGCGTGGAGACTGCAAAGGGGTTGCTAGGCGACGGCAGCCAGGCAATTCCCTGAACAGGTGGGTGGGGTCGGGAGCTGGCGATAGAGGCCACACCTGCTGCCTGCCAGGCACACACACACATTCCTAATTCACTCAGCAGCCCAACCTTTACATCAACCCCTCTGTCGCTTTCTATTACACACACACACTTGCACTCTTGATTCAACCTCTTTTGCTGCTCTTTTGTGGAAACATGACCTGAAGCAAACTGTACCTTAGTGGTCCACATGTTCAAATAAAAGAGCAGTGAACCAAATAACTGAGAACCACACAACCTTTACACAAAATTGAATCTGAAATGCTCACCAAAATAACTGTTGTACAATTGTAGCCAGTTTTCAACCACTTTTATTTATTTTCAGACTTACTGAGAAGCACAGGGTCCATCAGTGTATAATATAACACTCTTAGAATAAAAAACATGACAAATACATTGCAAATGAAATACAATTAAAGCCTTTTCCATCTCAGTATGTACTGTTGCAGATGTAAACAATAACATTAAAATGTTCCATGTAGGTGATGTAGTTCAGGTCCTGTCCTGGTATCGTGCATGCCGGCTCACTGTCATGGCTTACTGGGACGCTTGATGGAACCGAGACATTGTGAACAAAATTAGTTTCACTTATTTTTTTCCTGCTATGACAAGTCAAAATGTCTGCTGCGAAAACGGTCCATTGTTTTTGGCAACCTGGTGGATGTAAGTCTAATACTCAATTCTCTTTTGAGCTCTGTTTTGTTCTCCACCAACTCCTGAAGAAAATATCTAGTTTATTTAGCTGCTAAAAGCTTCTCTATGTTCACCAGCTAGTTGCTAACTTTATTTGTCTACTGTTTGGTTTCGGGCAGGTCACATATAGAGGGGTTTGTCAGAGCATTTTTGCTGATCAGAGCAGTAACAATGAAATTAAACTGTAAAAATGTGGGCCGTAAAACAAGAACAATGAGCTAAAAGATGCAAAAATGCTCCATCGACCTGAGCAGAACAGATAAATCTCTAATGGGTTTGTCACTACTAGTGACCCCTGTAACATTACACATAATCATTTGATCTATTGTTGACATAGAACTATTGATTATAGCAACTTTAGAGTTAAACATTAGAGAGAACCACACTGGGTGTCGATAATCTGATCATTTATGGGAATGGGATGTATTTAGTCAAACTGAATTTGCTGCTTTTGTGAAACAAACTAATCCCTGTGAAAATCCCATATAATCCTATTTCAGAGTGTGTTGCATTTGCTTGCCTGGTTTTAAAAAAGAGAAGCAGCATGAGGGATTGCTGTTGGATTGTGTGGCAACAAAATTCATATTTTAAAAACAGGCTTGTGGCATTTAGTTATTTATTAACTGATAATGTCCTCACTAAAGTACGTTAATTTCTGTGTTCTCATATATCTATAATACATTTCCAAACCATCAGTGCTCTTTCTGTCTTGCTGACACTTGCTCTTAACCTGCCTTGCCTCTTCACGGTTTCTCTGTAAACACTCCTCTCCCCAACCTCTGAGCCCTGCCTGGCAAAAGGTCCCAGAGGAGCAGCTTTTTATGAGTTATAGTGAAACCTTAGTGAGGGAACATGGCCAGCTATTTGCACGGTGAATCTATTTGTGTGATTCATATAATAGCAGGTGAGCAGCACTTAGGCTTGTTTGTCTGCTTTGACCCTCGTTGGCAAACAGTGAACTCATATGCATGTACACATCCATATACACACAGACAAGAGGACAAAGAATAACATCAGAAATAATAACTTCCATAATAAGTGAGAAGCTCTGAGGAAATTAGTCGGAGATTTGTTTTGTATCTGACAAGGGGATTTGGAGAGAAAATGTATTATAAAGTACAGTATATTCTTCTGGTATTTACCTTGCTGATTGTCCCAGCAAAAGAAAATGTCACTTCATATTAAATTTGCCACAGCCCTTGGAGCAAGTGGAATTTATTATCACATTTCTGCATACGCTGAAAATTGCAAATTAAATGAAGGCTTATAATGATATACATAATAAAATCGAGAACCTTTATTAGATGGGAATTGTGAGTTTTCCTTGTGATGTTTGGCTGAATCGGACGTGCACAGCAGTCAGGTTGAGGGCCCGAATAGGCATTCAGCAACACGTGTGAGTAGATGCAAGCATAGTTGTCCTCATCTGCACTCAAATCCCACCTGGTATATGGTGCTTGTTATCAAGGATGCAGAGGAGGGAGAACAAAGTCAGTCAGCTTTTTTCAAAGTCAGCTTTTGCAGGTTTAATTTGGAGAATGACGCTCATTCTAGGAGGAAAATGTATGTGTCATGGTAAGAAATAGAGTTTTAGACAAATATATTCTAAAGAAACAAAACAAAACGTTAAATTCTTCATCAGATTAGTTGGTGTTTGCCCTGTGATGACCATCAGCTGGAGGTCAAATAGCCTAAGGTTGATAAAAGAAGACCTGCCCATTAATCTGAGTGACAAGTGTGTGCAGAAGACAGCAAGGTGGCTGATAGTGTCATAGGTCGTGTTTGTTCCAAGTGTCCGGTGCTTGAAATGACGCGAGAGTCATGCGTAATTGTTGCTGCGTGTGTTGGGGAAAGAGGGAGCCCGGAAACCCATTAGTGCGTCAGAAACACAAACACAAAAAACACTGTAAAAAATGTAATTCACAGTAATCAACACTTCAAAAGTGTCCACATTTGTCTTAAAACGTGTAATTCGACCATTGGATTGAATCAGTTCCACATTTTCCCACTTTTGTCAGAATGTTCACAGAAATAGTTGTTTAAATCCGTTGAAATAAAGCAGAATACAGAATTACACATCACTCCAACGACATTCAGAAAAGGACATATGAAACATTTTTAAAATGCATGGAAGACTAAAAGATTTCAACCACTTTAACACACTTCCCCACGTGTTAAACAAGAACCTCGCTGCTAAATGACGGTGAGAATGTTTATGTTTTTTTTGCAGTGTGCGGAGAGGCACCGCTCTGCCGGCCAAGCTGAAGATCTAAGCGCCCTCCCTTTTCTCCTTTTATTGTTTGACACACGACGTAGACCTAATAGCCTATCACACACACACACACACGCGCGCGCGCACACGCACGCGCGCACACACGCGCGCGCACACACACGCACACACGGCTGAACCAAAAAAAGCACACTCCTCAACTCCACCGGTGGGGGGGACACAGACACCAGATGAGATTTGTTTCCAAACGCGCACCGATGGCGGTGTGAGGCGTTTGGCTGAAGTACGCACGGCGTTGTGGATTTGTGAAAGATTTTTGTGCATCTTCTTCCTGTTTGGATCTTGGTTGCGGGGAAATAAACAAAGCTATGGATTACTCAGTCTGCTTACTTTTACTCCTGTCAACCATTTCGTCTGTGTCGACCGGACAATTCCCAACAGCGCAGATGTGAGTACAGCTTAATAACCGCCTGTTGGCTTTTGAAAAGTCTTGGATAATACAAATATGCTCTGTGGCAGAAATTGCAGCCTGGCTTTTTACAGAGATTTATTTTTCACAGTCAAGCTTTTCTGAGTCGTGTCTGCTATTCACTAAAATATACAAGTTGTGTTTTAAATATCTTCAATTTAAACTGTAAATTGCAGTTGCTGGAACATTATCCTTGAAGCGTTTTAGCAGAAAGCGCGTTCTTCTTGCCAAGCGATGATGATTGCACATTACTTCGAATACAACTTTACCCTGTGAAACGCGATATTTAAAGCTACTACCCATTTGTTACCAGCTAGCAGCAATGTGACAAATGTGGCTTGCTGTCAAATAAATCATTTCAGAAGGTAGACTGAGATCTTATGGCTCAGGGGTTCCCAAACTTTTCCTGTAGCATCTCTACATAGGCATATTAGATCACTGTTTGTCGGAGGGATAAACATCTAAGAAGGTTTTTTTTGTGGATTAATTTTATAGTACATGACAATTGATAGTTTACGTCATTGTTTTCTATCAAAAATGCCAAAACATTCACTTGATCCAGCTTTTGAAATGTGCATATATGGTAGTTTTCTCTGTCTTCGCTGATAATAAATTGAATATCTTTTGATTATGAACTGTTGGTCAGTCAAAACAAGCATTATGAAGAGGTCTCCCTGGGCTAATGATGGACATTTTTCACTATTTTCTAAAATTTTATAGACCAAATGATTGATTAATGAATCAAGAACATAATTGGAAGAATAATCGCTGACCACATTTTGCAGACCATGTGAGCAACTTGTGACACTTGTGGCCAGACTTCACTTGACAAACTAAGTGTTTTTAAAACTCACACTCAGAACTAACCTACTGGTTTATTTGTAGACCTGTGCAGTTGTCTGCCATTTTGTAGTAATAGATATGTGCATGATTTAGACACAAATACTTCTTAATAGATGTATAAGTACATATTATTTCCAACATGCAGGTTAGTAGTTCAGCTTTCCTATATTATTTATTGTCCCAGTATGTGTGCCTCAAACTGTAAGCTGAAAACGTTCTACTTGACCTGCCGGATGGGCCAACTCGGGAAAAAGAAGTGGTATCACTCTCTCCGTCTAAATCTGACTCCCAACCTCTATATTTGTAGCACAACATTAATAGATGTAACAGATGGTATACCCACAGTTCCTAAATTAAACAAACATGTAGGTTTGAGAGCCTGTTTCAGCTACCATGCTGCACCTCACACTTAATCAACAGGTTTAAGATATTCCAGATGGTTCTTTTAGCGGAGGCCGGACTACAGCGTTTGTTTTTGAATGCAGCCCAAGTACAGTCCCCTAGAGAGGTGGTAAGCCATGATGGCACTCAGCCTAATGGCCAAGAACAATGATGTCAGACTAGCAGAGTGGCCGGCCCACTCCCTATATTTCATGGGCACTAAGTGGATTGATCTGTGGGTTGTGTACATGATATTCACACAGGCTTGGCAAGCTGCAGACCCACTTTCACTGACATAGTTGACTTACTAAGTAGAATTGGCAATCCGTGCAAGAAAAACAATATTAAAATTGAAGATTGGCAGGAGATTTTCGTTTGAATTAGGAAAACTTCTTTTAGAAGAAAAGACGACGCCAGAATCAAACTAGAAATCCCTCAGTCGTCTCAGGGAGACTGTATTTTGACATCTGCTTTTTAATTGTTTGCTGTGGATATATAAAGGTATCTTTATATTGGTATAACGCAATAAGTATCTGAAATTCTGCAAAAAGAATTCTCCCATTCTTACTGTTTCCCTTTGTTTGACTGCAGCCAGTGTTGGTGTACTCTTGTGGTGATGGTGATTTTGAGTGACAAGCTTAACGTTGACTCCTCAAGGTGAAAGTCCCAGAGAGAAGCAGGGAAACTATAAGGGCAGGGATGGAGAGACTGACCCAGTGAAATGTAGATAAGCAAGGTCTTAAAGGGATAGTTGAGATTTTTGAAGTGGAGTTGTATGAGGTACTTAGCCATAGACAGTGAGTCTAATACAGTAGATGGTGGTTGGCATGCCCCCAGTTGGGAAAACTGGGGGCATGCAAAACGTATTTTAGCCACCTTACAAAGGCCAACCTAAACATAAATATCAGTTTAAGTGTACGCTATATTTAAAATATTTGTATCGCTTTACCTTGCCACCAGAAAGCCCTTTCTGATGGGCAACTGAAGCCGTTATATCTATCTATGCTATCTTCAAAGACACAAGACTGCCTCAATCGGTTCATTTGTTTGTGTTATTGTGTGACTTTGGTGAATCCAAACTAACCATTTTAAAACACCAAAGTCACACTATAACACAAATAGTCATGGGCCGGTATACGATTCTGATGGTATGATAAACTTCAGCAACAAAAGAAAATCGCGGTATTGCAATTAAAGCTTTAAACTGTATTATTTTTTTAAATGTCTTGGTAAAAAACAACAATTTTAAACTTCACTCTCCATGACCACTCCAAACTTTGACTTTTTCAAACCGCGGTATAACTTGAAACTGGTAACACAAACAAATTAACCGATTGATTCAAGTGTTGAGGTGTTTCGCGAGGTAAAATTACAGTTTTTCTCAAAGGAGCCTGGTGGCTTTGAAAAGAAGCATAGATAACGTCTTCAGTTCCCGTCGGAAAGGACTATCTGGTGTGAAACGAAGATCTAAAAATATTCTAAATATAGCATACACCTACATTTTTTCACCTTTTTTCAGGTGTCTAAAATACGTTGAGTTGCTGCCCCCGTCCACAGCAGTAAATTGCTTAGCTTCTGTGTCGGTACGCCTGCCTGCTTCTCCAAACTATCCCTTTAAGTAGCTCAGTGTTTTGTGACTAAAACAGAGCTTAACATACAGTATGTGTACACTGGCATTGCCATGTTCTTTCTTTCTCACCGCTCTATCTCATGGCTTGAAGTGTGACTGTATCTGTGGGCTCCATCTCTAACCTCACATGCCAGCATCTGTCTGCTTCAGATATTCATGTCCCCTCTATTTCTCACAGTCCTCCCTCCGTCCCTTCTTACTATCTTCCTCATCGCTCTCCTTTTCAGGCTTGTTCATCCCCTGTCCATCATTTCTTTCTCTCTCTTCTTTTCTTTGTTTGGCCGAAGGCAGATGATTAACATCATTGAATCTGAAATGCAAAGTCTGATGTCATAGACTTGTGCCCCAGAGAGCTCAGCGCCAGCTCCCACATTGGGATAAAAAGAAAAGATGGAGTTGGAGAGAAAAAGAGACCAGTTACCATCCTCACAGCAAGAAACACAAGACTTATCCAAATCTTCGTGTCATGGCGTGCCAATGCATTGTGCTGAATTCAGCCATCCAATCCAAGACTTGATCATATGCTTCTTTCTGGCTTTCGCCTTAGTCACCGACAGACATATTTTGTCTCCATCCTCCCTTTTTCCACAGTTTCTGTCACCCTCTGCTCCATTTCTCCCACTCTCACTTGCAAAGGCTAACTAGATTTCATGCTCAACCAGCTAAAGAGCCATGCTTCACGTGTTCTCCTTGTCTCTGGCGATCAGTGAGCATAATGTGAGGCGGCACTTTATCTGAACAGAGAGCAAGCAACATAGGCAGTTCAGAGTGTGTGTATATACAGTGTGTGTATATATGTATGTATGTGTGTGTGTGTGTGTGTGTGTGTGTGTGTGTGTATATATATATATATATATATATATAAAAGGTCTACCTTTTCTATCTAACTCTCAGCAAGAAAACGAATGAGCATATTATGATATATATATTTCTTCCTTAAAACAAGTAAGCATTAAGGTCGAGCTACTGTCTCAATGCTTTCTTTGAGGATTTTATAAATCCGGTGTAATTTCCTTGATGGTAGTTTGGTTGTCTGCCTTACTTTGTCTTGCTTGATGTCTTTGTCTCAGTCTTGACACTTGTTACATCCCAGTAGCCACTGGGAATCTGACAGTGGCCTGTGATGAATATGGCTCAGTTCGCAGTTGAGGCCACCCATGTGCATTTTATTTCATGGCCAAACTTCCTCTGGACCCCAGATGCTTGGATGCGATGTCTGCTACTGAACAGCTTGGTCAATAAATGTGATATATTGCAACAATAAAAACTATATCGAGATATGGAGATGAAGAAGATGATCATCATGACTGTAACCTGCAATGCTGTAATCAGATAAATACTGGAGCCGTGATTTAAAACCTGGCTCGCAGCAAAGAAAACTTGTTAATGTGTCACTGTGGCGCCAGGAGATTTGAACCAGAAAATGTGCCTATATTCCTGGAAAATCACACTGGAGCAGTCAGAGTATCACACATTGGTCTTTTATTATTATTATTATTTTTTTTTTTTGACAAATTCTGTTTTCTTTTTATCAATGGAAACAGCTCCAGGCCTTGTCTTGATTGAATCAAAGAGCTTGATTTTGTTTTTTGCTTTGGGAGAGACGGACAGATATAAAATGTCTCCTCTAATGAAAAAGGTTAAAGTCTTGATACATTAGATTTCCCTTCAACTTTGATTCCAGTGTCAAATCTAACTTTGATTATGACACTGATAATATGGGGAGGTTTGAAGAGGATGAATCAAATGTAATGAGCAGATGGAAATAATCAGCTCAGGCTTGTATCGGGTTTCCTTTGCTGTGATTTGCACCCCCCGGCCACGAGAGAGTTGGTGCTAGCAGGTATATTTCAGGAGGCATGCTCCTGCCTTTAGTCAAGCAGCTGGTGGGCTATATTTATTACACACACATGCAAGGGTGCAAGGTCATGAGTAATGTTTGCTCTCTACTCTCACTTTATCTTCTTTCACCTTCTTACAATTTTTCTTTTTCCTTTTTCTCACAAATGTTCCCTCTTTCATCCCCTCCTTCTCACCCACTCCCTTTGCTCCCATCTCAACCCTAGCTATATTTAAACAAGCCTCTGTCTTTGGGGAGGGGACGTGTCCCGACTCAGACATTTGTAAAGATACAGGACAGGAATATAGAGTGAATAGGGGCTTCCCATAAATCTTCCCCCACTGGTATTTTCTGGACCCCTAGTTTATGTGTGGCCTGTGAGTGTTGCCTTTGTGTCTGGTTTAAGTTTATCATGAATTCCTTTTGAGAAAAAGTCCTGTCCCCCTGCCTTGTATGTGTAAAGTAATTTTGGACTAACAAAACAAACCCGGTCCGTATTACTTTCCCACAATCCTTTGCCAGATGGAAATTCCCAAGAATTTTCCGTTGCAGCGTTGCCTAGGCAACCTTGGGAATAGCTAACAGCTGTTTGGTTGGGAGCCCTATCCTGTACAAAAGGCACATCTGTATAATGTCATATAAAGCATAGGGAGTTTTAAGGCTTTTTTGTAAATCAGGCATGGGTATTCCATTCTATAAGCCTTTTGGATGTCTCAAGGGACATTAAGAAAGAGCCTACTAAACTAATCAATAGTCAGAAAAGTACAACAATGTAAAAAAAAACAGAGCACAAAATACAAAATAACAAGTAGTAGAGATGAAGGAGCAGAGAATGTTGGAAGAAAGAGGTTGTGTGTGACTGAAAGTTGAAGATCAAACCCTGTGTCTCACCTCACTTGTTGTCGTGCCAAGTGTTTGTGGCTGTCCTCTCTTTTCTTATACATTCACAATCACATATTTGTCTGAGAAAATAGTGTACTACTTATTCATCTTATTCTCAAGAAAAGGGGAATATGCTAATTTCCAAAATTTTCCAAAACTATTGCTTTTAATACTAATAAATTACTTACAGAAAAATGGGGATGTTTTGCACATGAAGCTCACTATATAGCAAATAGCCAGATTTTATAGTGAAGGGTGTCCACTGGCTAGTTTTGAAATAAAGGTTTCCCATAAATATCTAGAAATGTGGTAAAGGACTTAATAATAAGACAATTTATCTTAATCGCACAAGAGGTGTTAAGTGCTTAAAATATCTCTAGTGAGACACCACAAGCCCATCTGATGTGTAATATTTTGAGAGAGACGCAGAGAAAAGTGGACCCATGATGGCTTCTCTTGAGCCCCTTAATGGAGTTGTATTGGCGCACAAGAGCTGTTAATGCCAGACTACACCACACTACTACACTACACTGGTCGGTGTAGCCATCAGGGAGACAGTAGATGGAGAGACAGCCAGGGGTGCTCTCTAATCTCTCTATTTATACACATTGTCCGAGAAGTGTGTTTGTGTAGTGAGGCAAAGGGGTAGGGTTGATGTATGTATGGATGGATGGATGGGTAGAGAGTTTGCTCAGAAAGTGTGAAGGTGACAGGGATGTGGATGTTTAGTCATTTGGGCAGAGTTCAAAATGACATGTAGCAAAGAGAAAGACAGCTGGAGGGGCAAAGATGAGTAAGTGGAGGACAAAAACGGTAATATTGTTATATAGAATAACATTTTAATTCTCTGTTGATTTTAAAGACTAAAATACAATATACTGTATATTTAAATGGTACACAGTGTGGGGAAAAACCTTTAACCTCTAAAAATTAAATCCCTAATTCTATGTGGAGTGCCATGTCCCCCATGCATTTTTACAAGCTAATTTCAGTACATTACTTGACAGAAAATCATCCTAGACATTTCTACAAGGAAATAGTTGCCAACTTCTTTTTTATTTAGACCCAACCTGAACCATATCTGGTGCACAAACAAGGGGATATAATAGTAATTAGTTGCTGTTGTAGTTCTGTAGTCTATTGTGCTGGAATCTCACCAGCAGGTGTGATTGCTGTGCAGCGAGTACAAACACTTGCAGGTGTCACAACAATTCTGTTTCCTCTGATTTTAATGTGTCCAGACACCTGCTGGGAGAGGTGATACAATGGGAGCTGTTAGTTCTGTCAGGACGTATATGCCTTTTGACATGGAGGGTGTGGACGAGGCAGACTTGGCGCTAGGGGGAAGTCGAGTCAGTCCCAGCTAGCCGTGGTCCAGAGTGTGAGGTCAAACGTAGGCAAGGGTAGGGAGAGAGTCTGACCCCCAGCCCTCTGTGGCAGTCTCATGTCACCAGTGGAAAGATAGTAGATATCCAAATGGCCTGGTCTGACTTTATTAAAAGACAATTTTAAGATATTTTTTTGAAATGGAAATCATTATGAATGAATAAATCAATTAATTAATTTTTTTTGCTAAAAGACAAACACAAAACATGCGGTTAAAAACAAAAAAACATAAAAATACACCCCATGTACTTCAACATAGGTTACACCTCTTTATTTATAACATGTATTTCAGGATAAGGATAAAAAGGATAACACTTTGGATACGTTGTTTCCCACATAATTGGATTCTATTTGTGGTGATAGCTGATGGGTTTTAGGGGAAGGGGGTCTTCTGGACTCACAGCTGCTCCGAAGCCTGGCATCACCACACAGCTAGCATACGACAATGTCTTCCATGAGTTCACTTGTCCTCCCAAACAGAAAGTATGTTAAGTACCGTTTCTCTCTGCCGTTGTATATTCACACTGGACTGTGAATTCATACTGGACTGAGAGTATGCTGGTCTGGCAGAGGTCCACTGGAACAAGCGTTAACGCTAGCTAATGTTAGCTAATGTCAGTTATCGTAGCTAACATTAGGGTCTATGTGAATAACAATGGCTGAGAAAAACTGAACTACTTGCAGTTTGGGAGTTCTAAGTGAATTTCTGAAAGACGTTGCCGTAAATGTATGGTAAAGCCAGAGTTATGGATGTATGGTAAAGCCTAACTGTGGTGAGGCAGTCAGAGTGTGCACAGAGATGTTCTTCCGTGCTGGTAGGCATTCTTCTTTTTCGACATTAAAAGGCAGACTAGAACACTATTAAACATGCTGCCCCCGTCTGTTACAGAAGAATTGCATCCCCTGGTACCTGCAGTACTGTAGAAAAACGAAGCATCGGTTCTCGTGACATCCCTAGCTACAGCTAACATTAACATCTGTACAGTCAACTGTGGGGCGTATAACTGCACATGAGATTCACAGGAATTAACTCAATGCAAAAAAATTGCTTTGTAGCCTGTGTAAACATACCTTTACACATACTTAACACTTTACATATCATTACGCCATTCAAAGCTAACAAACTACAATATTTGGGTCGCTAAGTATGGTGGTTAATTGAGAAAAGCAATTAAGTTAACAGCTTTTGAAATTAATGAATCTTCACCTAATATATCAATCCCTTTGGAATCAGCTTCCTGTAACCCAAACCTGCTCTATCAATGCATGATTGCCCACCAGCACCACCCCATTATTTGGTAATGATCTCATATAATGTCTTGTCTGCTCATCCACAGCAATACACCCTACATGAGTGCTAGATAGAGTGCAGAAAATACTGTTGTCAAGGCTTTACTTAAACACGGCTCTTCAGATCTAGGCAGTGGGTGCGGTAAAAGGCTCTGACTTGACTTGCTAAGAGGAAAATGGTAGAAGAGAGGCAGAAATATCAATATTGTCTTGCCATAGAGGATAATGAGGCCACGAGGCATTTTACAAAGCCTGCAATCATGGTGTTATTGACCTCAATAAAGGAGAATATATCACTTGTCTCCTTTGTACTTTGTGGTGATACATGTGAGAGGAGGGAGAGGGGAGGCCAAAAGAAAGACATTTCTAACATTATGAGTTTGTTTGGAGAGAAAATGTGAAATAGGGAATACAGAAGAAGTAAAGAGGAAATAATCATGCAGATTTGGAAAGAAGGACCCAAGCAATCAATGGAAGAGAAATCAACTAAGCAAAAGGTGACGGATTTACACAATAAGGATAAAGGAGTGTGATGAAAGAAGGAAAGGCAGAAAGAAAAAAGGGAAAATGACTTGTTTGTCTTCCACAAAGCTCTGTCAGGCTCGCTGCTTATTAGATGCCTTGCTTTATAGTCAGAGCTCTTATTAGCTATCCCCCCAGTGGCTCAATTACATCCAAGCTGCCATCCTCAAACATCCCCATCTTTTTTTGCATCCCCTCTGCTTCCTGTAATGGTGTCAGCCTAGTCCCTCTCTAAGAACAGATTAGAAGCCCAAATTACAACTATCACAGGAGGATTTAAGCTATCTCCCAGTGCTGGATACCATGACTCCACAACATGATGAGACAGGGAGGGAAAAAAATAAGAGTCTTTTGCTGTCGGATCCTTCCTCTGTGACGGTGTCGATGGTATTAAGAGATCATGTGGATTCGCAGACTAGGTTCTGAGTATAAAAACATGAGGATGTTTACAAGACGAGAGGGTGCTGGAGTGGAAACTCGGAGATTAGATATTGAGCCCTGGATTCTTGCGGCTGCTCACACAAAGGCGTGCCGGGCCTCGGAGCCAGCGTGAGGTAGACGTTTGGGCGTTTCAGTCGGAGTGATGTGGCGTCCGTCATTGCTGGATCAATTTTCTGGACTTTCACTCAGCCCAAGGTGTTTACACAGTGTCAGGTTTATCCCTTGGTAAAAACGGAAATAAACTGAAAATAAACACTTGTTATGAAGCTATAGAAATAACAGGGGCACACTTGGGGCAAGACCTGTGCTGCTGAATAACAATGGGAGGTTGTTGTGGTGGAAGAAAAACTGATTTCAGTCCCTCCAGGATTTCGCAATGTCGCGATCGCGCCAATTCACGCAAATTCAACCAATCATCTTGACTTTGGTGCGACTCGCAATTTTGACCAATCACCGCAACTTCTCCGCAAATTTGACCAATAACCGGAGTTTTCCGTGACTTCAACCAATCCCAGCAGTCCCACGTGCCAGACTTTACGTCAGTATAATGTGACTCTGAGTGCCACTAACCAAGCAGGAGTGAGAGAGAGCTTGTTTCCGATATGAAGACGAGACTCGAACATCTCACATTGATGTGTTTCTGTTCCATAAAAGTGAGGGATGTGTGAAGAATATTATTTGACTTAGAAACCATTATACTTGAAATGTTTGAATGAATTTTATGATTTGTCATGTTTGAGGCATATTGAACAAATATGTATGTTTTTATTGTTGGCCTAATATCAGTTTTAGGCTGTGCTTTTTTATCTGTATAAATTTAAATCAGAACATCTGTTCAGATGTATGTGGCTTGGACGCAAGGTCTTTTAAATATTGAGTAGGAAAAAATTAGAGATGCACCGATTACAATTTTCTAGGCCGATACGATTTCTTAGATACCGATTTTAGCCGATTACGATTTCATTTTTTCTAACCACTTTACAGCACAAATATTTATTTTCTATCCTTTCTTTAATAGAACATGTTGCACAGAACATAGAACATTTTTTGAACAGATAATGGATCACTATAAAATAGAACTATATAAATTACTCCTGGTGTGGGAAATTCACACACATCTAAAGGTCAATGTTAGAACCATTTCCTTCTTTTCACATCCAATATCCAACTAAAAAAATGTGATTTTGGTTTTTGGTGTCGTCCCTCCACGCCCTACTTTTTCCTTGCAGGTGTTGCATATTGCAAACTTGTTATCTTCTGCACACACGCTGAAGAATTTCCAAACAGCTGACATGTTGCAGGTTAATTCACGAGGTTCCCTACATGTGCGAGAATAGCGCGGACATGCGCTTCACACCGCGAGCGGGTACGCTCGACACACGGCGGAAAAGTTGAGAGAAAGGAAAAAGAGACTGTGCTGTCGCGTCCATGTGTGCGTGCGTCCTTGAGAACTGTAACTCGTATAACTTATGTTGTCAGTTAATTGTAGCATTGACCGGCATGAAATCGGCATATGTCAGACTGACCTGCCGGTCGCCGGTCATGGCCAGGCACGTGGAAACTGGCCAATTCCGGTCACCGGCCGGTCTATCGGTGCATCTCTAGAAAAAAATGCAAATAAAACTCAAGCAGTTCATAACCACTGTCTTTAGCTTGTTTAAAAATGGAAATTTGTATGACTTGACTTGTGACTTGCTTGACCAAAGCTATGACTTAACTTGCTTGATTGTCACAAAAATTGACTTTGACTTGCTTGAGACTTGAAGGTTAAGACTTGAGACTTGCTTGTGACTTGCCCATGTGTGACTTACTCCCATCTCTGATGTAAAGCTCAACAAGCCACTGACAGAGATGTTCATATTTGATTCATTCAATAAATTGTAATTTTTTGTCTTAAATCCACCAGCCATTTTCCAACAGGTTCTCACTCCCATCTCGTAAAATAAGGACACTTGGTCAGGTGCCTTTTGTCGTTGTTATTGACGCTAAAAGTCTCCTTTAGCGTTTTCACTAAAACGCGCTTGGTCGGGACTATTGGCGTCGCTTTTGACGCAGTTATGTTAAGGAAAAGTGTAGTGTTAGTTGACATACTTGGGTAGGAACCTTTGTATGGAACGGGGGTAACTGGGGGGAAGTTTAATAAAGGTGCACGGCACTGACGATGCAGTCACGTCTTCATGTGTCTCTCTGTTTATTGTTAGTACACGCCAAGGCCAACTGAACATGGTGTCAGAAGTTAACACGGTTAATTACTAGACAATATTAATGTGTAGAGGGCTACGTAGTGCATCAGTTTTAGAGCGGATTGTTTGTGTGCCTATCGAGTGACCGTGTGTCAGGCTAGTCGGAGGATTAGTGTTAGCATCTACGAGACTGCAGCAACATCGCTCTATTTCAAGTCACTCCTCCAGAGAAATTTACTTTCAAGGCAGACAAATGGACAAAGTGGATGAAACGATTTAAAAGGTATTGCATCTGGATTAGACGCGCAGGATGACGGAAACCAGGTGAACACATGTATCAGACATTTTAGTTTCCCTGCACTTAACCCCCGAAGAGGCGGGTGAATATGCAACAGTTAAAGTGAAACTGGATGCTCACTTCGTAGCCCGCAGGAACGTCATATTCGAGAGGGCTAAATTTAATCAACGACAACAAGAAGAGGGCGAGTCAGCAGACAGCTTTCACACGGCGCTACACTGCCTCGTGGAGCACTGCGGATACGGGGCTCTGCACGATGAAATGGTTAGAGGTCGACTGGTTGTGGGCCTGAGAGATAAACGCCTATCAGAACAATTACAGATGGATTCCGAACTGACGTTGGAGAAAGCCATCAACAAGGCTCGACAAAGTGAGCAGGTAAAGAAGCAGCTTGAAATGCTTAAGTCAAACTTTAAAGAAGAAGCCTGCAACACTCAGCTAGATAGTGTGCACACGCGTCAGCGCATCGGCTCAAGTTCAAAACAAAACAAGCAGCGGAGTGCGCCGAGTTTTAAGAAAATGACATAGGACAGACAAATGCAATGCTATAGATGCGGAGACACGCGAGGCCATCATCCACAGCAGTGTCCAGCGAGAGAGTGTGTAACCAATGCAGAAAAAAGGGACATTATGCAAAGCTAGAAAGAAAATAGAAGTGAATGTAGCTGCAGTGACTGAGTTGTCAGACAGCGATGAGGACGTTGCTTTCTTGGGCTCCATGTCAGAGGATACAGGGGCCAGTCAATGGATGACAGAAATAAAAGTGGACAATCACAAGGCAGTGTTCAAAATTGACACTGGAGCAGTAAAAAGGCAATTCCCAATGCTTTTCTCAGGACTAGGGAAATGGAGGGGGATTACACCAGTGTCCTGAAGCCAGGGGCAAAGCCTTTTTCTCTCTCCACACCCCGACGTATATCTCTCCCACTCATGCCACGAGTAAAAGAAGAGTTGAGTCGTATGGAACAGCAGAGAGTCATTTCAAAGGTGGAGGAGCCCACAGCATGGTGTGCACCCATGGTGGTGGTGCTTAAGCGCAACAGCAGAGTCAGAATCTGCACAGACCTCACTGAGCTGAACAAGTCAGTGATGAGGGAGAAGCATCCTCTGCCTTCAGTTGAACTCACATTAGGACAGCTCGCTGGAGCCAAAGTTTTTTTTCTAAACTTGACGCCAACGCTGGATTCTGGCAGATCCCGTTATCCAAAGAGTCTTCTCTCCTCACCACCTTTATAACCCCATTTGGACGGTACTGCTATAACCGTCTTTGTTTTGGGATCTCGTCGGCACCAGAACATTTCCAGAAGCGGAAGTCTCGCATCTTAGAAGGTCTGGAAGGTGTGGTGTGCCAGATGGACGATGTGCTCATCTGGGGAGCAACACAGAGAGCGCACGATGAGAGACCGACAGTGGCGTTGTCACGTCTGCAGGAGGCGGGTGTGACACTCAACGACAAGTGTGAGTTCTCAAAGGATAAAGTTCCTGGGACAGGTCATCGAGGCCTCAGGCGTCAGTGCAGACCCAGACAAGGTGAGCGCTGTGAAGGCCATGACAGAGCCCACTAACGTCAGTGAGGTGAGACGCTTCCTGGGAATGACAAACCACCTGGGGAAATTTCTGCCTCATCTGGCTGAGAAAACACGTCCACTCAGAGAACTGTTGAGGAAATCCAATATGTGGGCCTGGGGTCCACAACAGCAGCATGCCTTTGAGAAGATTAAGGAAGAGCTAACTACACCGCCTGGTCTTGCTCTGTATGACCCCAGTGCAGAAACACTCGTCTCAGCAGATTCATCTTCTTACGTCATGGGGGCCATCCTTCTCCAGTGACAAGGCGAGACAAACTGGAAGCCGGTGGCATACGCTTCCAGAGCCCTTAGCAGCACCGAACAGCGGTACGCTCAAATTGAAAAGGAAGCTCTAGCTACAACATGGGCCTGTGAGAGGTTTGCCAAGTTCCTCTTTGGAAAGACTTTCAACATAGAGACAGATTACAAGCCTTTAGTTCCTCTGCTAAGCTCAAAGCGCCTGGATGAACTGCCGCCATGCATACAGCGTCTACGCATGCGACTCATGAGGTTCTCTTACAATATCTCACACGTGCCAGGCAAGGACATTGCAACCGCAGATGTGCTCTCCAGAGCACCGGTCACTGACACAGGAGGAAGAGGTGAACCTGTATGTGGACACTGTTATAGCGATGTATGTAAAAGACTTGAAGAAATACAGACACATCAGGACTATGACACTCTACTACACACACTGAAGACATACTGCAAGGAGGGTTGGCTGGATAAATTCACCATACAAAGAACATTTCGGCCCTATCTGCCATTCTCAGGCGAGCTAACCGTTCACGAGGGTTTGCTACTTTATGGCTGTAGGATAGTGATCCCTGCATCACTTAGAGCAGACATGCTGAATAAATTGGACGAGGGCCATCTGGGAATGACTAAATGCAGAGAGAGGGCCAAACAATCTGTATGGTGGCCGGGCCTTAGTAAAGACTTGACACAACTGATAGAGAACTGTGATGTGTGCAGTCGTGAAAGAACCAACAAGGCCATGGTCCACAGTCGGTGCAGACCTGTTTCAGACAGAAAACGACAAGCATTACCTGGTCATGGTAGACTACTTCTCAAGATTCTTCGAAGTGGCTAAACTCACTCACACAACATCTGAAGCTGTGATAGACCACTGCAAATCCATCTGGAATACCAGACGTGGTGCGCTCAGACAACGGTAATGCTGATCCTATGGCAGAGAGCACACCTGTCAAACCTGAAATCCTGTGTGACCCCGGTCAGCAGGCTTCACTGCAAGGGAGCCGTGTCCCTGCCAGAGTGAGAGTACCTCCAGCGTACTTGAAAGACTTTGTTCGCTCATAGATAATGACATTGTGAAAAAAAAGAAAAAGGCAATATGTCAATTGAAAAGTGTTGAATGTTGTTGAAAGATGTCAGCTTTGAAAATATTCTATTGCGTAATGGTCTTAACAAAATTAGTTCAGGATTGTTGACGTTTGAAATGATTTGATATTTTCAGTGAGGCTGTTACTGACAGTATGTTAAGAGTACAATGGTTAAAGACTACTTTAAGAAATAAGAGAGTAATGGGAAGCCACGTCTTAGTTTAAAACCCGGTTTGGCCTGTTAGGTATACACCCAAATGAAGTGAACAATCTTTGTTACAGTTTACAAAACATTAGTATGGGTTTTATTGTTTTTCATACATCCCCATTGAATGCATCTTTTAGTCAAAAAGGGAGATGTAGTGTTAGTTGAAATACTTGGGTAGGAACCTTTGTATGGAACGGGGGTAACCGGGGGGAAGTTTAATAAAGGTGCACGACACTGACAATGCAGTCACGTCTTCATGTGTCTCTCCGTTTATTGTTAGTACACGCCAAGGCCAACTGAACAAAAAGGTCGTGGGTGGGCTTACGGTTCCGTGACACGCGGGAAGAACGGGACGGTTAAAGATGAAAGCGACTTTAGGAAACGTGACAAGTGGGACACGAACCCCGGTCTCCTTGGTGAAAGTCCTGTGTTTGACCCATCCACCACCCCAACCAACCTCACTATGCGGAATTTTGGCCTTACATACTACTCGCTAAACCCCGTTTAGCTGCTGCTCTCCCCGCTACGTTCTACGAAAATGCTGAAGGACGCCTTTTTCGTCACTTCAGACGCTGACAGCCACTGACAGCCACTGCCCAAACGTCCGTATTTTACAAGTTCGGGGTGAGAATGGGCTGCATTTTCATATTATACCAACATTTGCATCATCCTGAGCCTTTTTGGTAAGGTTACTAGGAAAACTCAGCCCAGAGTAGTTTTATTCTCCCCGAAACAAGTTTTACTTTTATTTTTAAACAACTATACAAAAAAAGAAATCGCAACTTTTTTTGCAACTTTCACTGTCTCCCGCAACTTCATTGCAACAAACTCCTGCTCCTGCAAAATCAGGCATTTTGGGCCGCAACAATCTATAAAAAAGGCCGCGAAATCCTGGAGGGACTGTGATTTGCTCCTCCCCAGATGTAGTCATTTCTCTTCCTGTGTTGATCAAGGATATTGCATGCATTGCATGCTGCATGACCTTAGACAATTAATTCCATGAGTTTCAGTTGAGATGAGAGGACTTGAAACAACTAGTGCCTGCTAACCTGGGAGACATGAAGAAGTGTTCCATTATTTTGACAGCCCAAAGCATAAGAATACATTCTAAGAGTATTTATTTAAAGTTCCCTTGCTGCTTTCTTTCTAGAAAGAACAGGAATAAGTTTGCTATTAAAGTAAAGACAAGACTCCGCGGAAAAAGCTTGAAGGTAAAATCTTCCCAGTCTTCTCTCCATGAACTCCATCTGGGAACCATCTTTTAAAGTTGGATTACAAGCTCTTGCAAACCTTGTAACAGCCCCGACTGTGAGCTTTTTTATCTAAATCTTGAATGGAGGTAAAAGTAGAAACAAAGTATTACTCAAGGACAGTTTGAGGTCAGTGTACGGTATATCTAAAAAATAATTCCGGTTTAGCACCATTTTGGTCTTGTTTTCATAGTTTGGGCTATCATTTTTATCAGTGATAACTTTGTACTCACCAGGTTAATAATTCTAAAATCATGATGACATTTAATTGGGCAAGAACAAAAACAGCCAGCGGATCAGACAGTGAACAAACCCACACCTTAGCCAGTGTAGGAAGTCACTCTAAACTGTTATAGATGTTCCGGTGTCACACCACAAGGTCCATAGGTTTCCTCAGCAGATGGAGTATGTCCAGTTGTCATGGAATTATAGATGTTCAAATTAAAAAACAATTTTAAGGACTTCTCGTGCATGTTGGCTAAAACGTTTAACACTGAAAGTTCAATCTTGTAATCACTGTGTGTCTGCCTTTGTTTTCTCTTCCCAAATAGTTTAATGTGTTGTTGTTGTCTTTAAATACTCTCTCATGTCCCATCTTTTTTCATGGATGGAATAGTCATGATGGCCAAAACAATGAAAATAAGACACAAATTGTAATTAACCAGAATTAGCCTTTAAATAATTCAATCCAGAATGTGAATTGAAGCTGCACTTCCTGTAACTAACTTGAATTATCCTTCAATCTAAATGGCTTTCTGATAAATGGGACCCAGGAGACTTTGATATTTATAGTTTTTGAGTGTTAAAGCGTATTCACTTCCTGAGCCGATTGTCCTGCAAGTGTATTAACCCTGCTTAAAGTGTATTAAACAGCTGCACAACAGCTAAAGGCCAGAGGCTGTGGTTTTGAAGTGTAGAAACAGGGGGAGAGGGGAACACCCACAGGCACACAGCTCGTCCGGAGGGGTAAATGTGGTCAGAGATAAGAAAGCAGTGCTCTAATGCTGAGTCATACTCTCTATTCTCGGATTGTGTCCGCTTCCCAGTTTGCAGTCTGCACCTAACTGGCAGAGCGAGGTTATTTGTTATTCTTCTATGGTGAGTAAGGGTGTTCCTTTTTATTTTTATTTTATTTTTTCACCTCTCTAAGGTGGCAAATAATGCTGAATAAATCTGTTATACAGCTAGTACTGTACACCCAGAATAATTTGATACTATCTTATTTTAACATCCACATCTTCTTATTTATTATTTTTATTTATCTTTCATTTTAAATTGCAATTAGGCAGTATGTCACTTGATAAAAATATAAATAAAACCTGCATTAATAGATTTTTTTTGACCATTTTTGGGCAGCGCAACAAGCTATCAACACATCACTGACACATTGTCACGTTATAAAGTTGGTTTGGGATGGCTACCTGATGAATGCAAGTCCAATACTCACACTTTTTCTTTGTGAGGGAAATATCTGATTCGTTACTTACTAAATTAAAACAAATATTGATTAGTGCAGCTTTAAGCTTTAACGCCAAGTCTCTGCCAATTGTTCACACTCTAAATTGTTATGCAGTGCTTTGTCATGTGCTGGACCGTCACTCTGAATGGTGGGTACTTCATTACATTAAGAGCTGCACCGGTCCTGGTGACCTTTGACCCTGGAAAACCCCCCACTGCCCCGTGAAAGACCCACTGCTCTGGTTATATACAGACAGTGACACACACACACACACACACACACACACACACACACACACACACACACACACATGTACACATACACACATAACAGCTGGCCTAAAGGTGGCAGCTTCTCTTTCAGTCATTAGAGGGATGGAGGCCAAAGGAGAGGGGGTGGCTACTGCCAATCATGGTTCAAGAACAAATTAAGACATGCCTGTCAAGTCGAGGAATGAACAAATGTAGCAGTAAGAAAGGCTCACATAACTGTGACATGTAGACTATTTTGAATGGTGCGTCTCTTTTTCTGAATTGGTCTGCATAGAGGTGGTGTTGCATTTTCTGCGGTAATATTGACACCGCTCACAGGCACCTCATTTAATTTCACACCATTTAACTCACTGGCACATTTGTGCTTGTGACTGAGGACATGGAAAGAGATGAATTTATTTTCATCATTTGGAGCCCTCATATCAGATGATCTGTTCGTCTAAACTCCAACCAAGTGTGTCTCCAACTCTCTAAAGTCAGTGAACCTGCGATGATCTGTACTGCATGCACATTGAGTCACATTTCACTATCACAAACAACATGCTGAGATCACAAACAACATGCTGAGGTAGACAGGTATCGGAGCTCCTCATCTCAACTCTTGCAAGTATGAAACTAGTCCAGGCCCAAAGGGTGTGTGCATGTTTAAGACCAGGGCTCATTTCCAGCTCGGCACAGGAACATTTGTGTGTGGTATCACAGTGATATTGTGATGTGTGAGTTCCTACCAGGTGGAATAAGTTACCTGTCTTTAAAGCTTGTTTCTGTTACTGTTAGCCTGCCTTAAACTACCTTAGTTTTACACACATTTAGTAGCCCACTTTGACAGATATTTCCCACCTGGCAGAATGACCTACCTCACTTAAAATTACTTTTATTTAATTGTATTTCATCCTGAGAGAGCCACTGCTGGCTGGAACTATCATAGTGGAGTTTGCAGTACTATATGTCACCAATTGGTCAAACACAAGCAGCTGCAACCTGTGGGCATTCCTTCAGACTCCCAGCAAGCACTAGCAGTCACTTGTATCACTGAAAGGACTAAGGACAGGATTATTTTATGTTATTGACTTTATAAGAACATTTATGTTACCAACTTCCTGACTAGTCTAAAAAATGAAGGGACTGGGAGACTGAGATTTTGGAGGCCCTGCTGTAATATTCTGCCAACAAAGTACATTATGGAACACAAATTATTACTAAACATGATAGAAAATTAGAACCCGACCGATAAATGATTTTTAAGGCCGATATCGATACAAAAATTTGGTGATTTAAAAATTCGATATATATGGGCCGATATATATATTTTTTTAAATTCAGAAACGTGTAACAAAACATGAACAGATTTCCCTAAACATTAGTTATTTGTAGTTATTTATGAGTCCTCACTAAAATAATATGATAATTTGTCGAGCGCCCTCTGGTGGACAAACTATGTAACGCCAACACTCAACATGGTTGAAGGGTGTTTCTTCCGTTTTTATTTTATTTTTTAAATATTCATTTATCGGACATTATAAATGCCGATACCGATAGTTTGGAAAATGCCTAATATTGGCCGATAATATCGGGCTCTATATAAAATACCATGTTTTTGGTACAGCACAGTAAGTACAAGAAAGAATAAGAGAAATAAAACTGTAACTCTAATTGATAACTGTTTCAATGCAGTTGCTAAAGAAAAGGATGGTGAAACCGCCCAACACTCTGCACAACTCTTTAAGCTATTTAGTATTGTGTTTTCCATACATTTGGGAGATGGATTAAAAAAAGAATATATATATATATATATATATATATATATATATATATATATATATATATATATATATATATTACACACACACACACAGTGGCACTCATACGTTTATGAACCCATGCTAAAGTTGACTAAAAAGAGGAATAAAAAAATCATCTTTTTTGAAATTGATCTTAATGCCTTAATTAAAAAATTAAACTTCCAACTAAAAAATCCAACCTTTAAGGACACCAATTATCTTTGTGAATGAATAATGTATCATACATAAATAAATGTTCTTCCTTAAAATACAGGGGGCATAAGTAAGTACACCCCTACGTTAAATTCCCATATAGGCAGGCAGATTTTTATTTTTAAAGGCCAGTTATTTCATAAATCCAGGATACTATACATCCTGATAAAGTTCCCATGGCCTTTGGAATTAAAATAGCCCCACATGATCACATACCTCTCACCATACCTAGAGATTGGCATGGGGTACTTTCCATAACATCATCTCTCAATGCAAATCAAAACCATGCCAATCTCTAGGTATGGTGAGAGTTATGTGATGATGTGGGGCTATTTTAATTCCGAAGGTCAGGGGAACTTTATCAGGATGCATAGTATCCTGGATACTATGCATCCAGAGAAAGAGATGATTTTATGGAAAGTACCCCATGCCAATCTCTTTTTAGTCAACTTTAGCATGGGTTCATAAACTTATGAGTGCCACTGTGTATGTATGTGTATATATATATATATATTGAAGCATCATAATTGATATCAGACTTTTAGTCTCAAGTACTGGTCAAGCCCCCAAAATAAACTTGATGCTACATTTCATGCAACTTAGTAGCGACTATTTAGACCTTCCTCGCCTGGTAAATGCTGTTATATTTGGTAAACTCGTAGCTCTGTCCAGAGCCACAGAATACAATATACAGTTCATCTGTTTTCACAGCCTGAGTAGTATTCTCTGTCATGAGTAAGCTGAACTTGGTGTAAAATTGATGGAGTGCCCCTTAAAATTAATCACAGTAGCACAAGTAAATTCCAGAGATCAACACAGTGATTATGTGGTCTTGTTTAACGCAATACCTTATTTGTCTAAATGTCCTACTCATTAGGGTTATCGAGATGTAGTAAAATGTATATATTCATTTTTTATTAATTTTTTTTAACTGCAAGTACACTGGACTTTTGTACCCTTTTATAATTTTATAGATTATATAGTTGTGGCCAAAAACAATCAGCCCCGGATGTTGTAGTAGGCTGGTCTACACAGCGTTCTTACAGACTGTCAAGTAAGCGAGTATACGAGTGAATGACTACAACTGGCAAAAAGAACAAAAGAAGGGGTCTTCAACAATTGCCTGTCAGAAAAACTGTGTCTGCTTCATAAGTGGGTGATAGTAATGACTCAGTGAGACAAGTGTGAGAGGAGAGAGGCTTGTAAAGCCAGCAGGTCTCACACTTGGCTGAGTTTCTCATGGGTCCTCTCATTTCCAGCCCTGCAGTCTGCAACCAACCGCTGTATAGCCGAGTGGCTCCACATGGCTCACCAGCCATTTTGGAGGCTTCCTTCCTTTCCACATTGCCCCTCCTCTCTGATTTCCCCAAGGAGAGAGAGAGCGAGCAAGGGAGGGCAGAATAGGAGCTGAGCATGGGAGGGGATAATGATGCTATCTCATTTTTCCATGTCCTGCTCAAAGTTTCCATCCCCATATGAAATGCTTTGTACTTTTTTTTGCATATAAAGAAACACTATTTCTTCATTTATGAGAAAGCCGCACATCCTGATGTTATGCAGGAAATGTTTGCCCTTTCACTGGAGGAAGAGCAAGATAGTTATTTGCGGAATTGGCTAATCAGAACGCTGCTTAGCCTTTGTGGTTTTACCCAAGATATTTGATTAAACTGCAATCAGAGAGATGTCTAAATTCAAGCACAAAGTAAGTAGAATTAGCAGTTATCAGTATGTTTTACATTACAACCTTATCTCATGTAGAAACCCCAAAGCTTCTGCAGACAATAGAGGGAACAAATCACTTTTGCAACAACTAGTGTGGTTAGGCACACCTGGATCATGTTTTATTGTAACTCCAGAGCTGTCTATATCTAGAAAAAGCAACTTAACCCTTGTGTTGTCTTCCTGTCAACCTTGAAAAAACACTTTTTTTCACGGTTTGTTTTTGCTTTTTCCAACGTTTTAAATTGTTAACTTTTTCTTCTACACATTTTCAGCGCTTATTTCTACATCCCATATTTTCTGATATAAAACAAAAATTGAGAACGGGTCAATGTGACCTGAAGTGACTTGAAGGGCTAACTTGCCTCACACTTACATTAGATGTTAAAAGAATATGCTGTAGCACGCTCAAAAAACATTTAATTAATGAATTATTAATGGCATTGAACATCTTTGATGAAGCATAACCATACACCCACACACGCTCACCGTTTTCACATTATACAACTGATGTAATCGGCCCACTCCTCTTGTTGAAGGCCAACTGGGCTTACTTGAAAAAGTCCCATGCATAACAACCCTCGCCATGGCCAGTGGACCTTATCTCGACCCTGGAGTTGTACAGTCGTTCAACTATCAACGAAAATCCACTATGAAGTCATTTGTAGCGGATTAAATCATCTTATTTTCCCAGAGAGAGAGAGAGAGAGAGAGAGAGAGAGAGAGAGAGAGAGAGATATGGGGGGGTGAAAGAGGCTGAGCTATGTGCTGACATTACGCCCATCCTATATCTGCCCTCAGCTACTAGCAGCTGTCTTTCAGAAGGCTAAATATACTATGTGGTGGCTATGCTACACATTTTCAGCCTGAGCTAACCCTGCTCACATTACACTGTATTTTTTTTAATAAGATAACATCGACAGGGTTCATATGTCAAAGGGCCCTCAGCAGTGTGGAAGGTGGAGAGGTAAATTCACACTGTGGGGGAGAAAGGGTCATTTTCTCTATTAGGGTCGTTTTCTTTATTATGTCATGTATTGTTTTAATGGGTGTCGTAAAGGAGCCGGGGGGAGGGTTTGTGTACAATTACACTGTAAGTGTCTTATAGGCAGATTTCGTCAGTGTGTGACAGAGCCAGTTTAGCTGTTGCCATTGTGTCCACTCCATATGATAAGCTAAGCCAACCGGCTACTGGTTGTTGTTTCATCAGTTTGTTTGATAAGGAGGCTTGCCTAAAACAAGTTTATTATAACCTAAATACAGTAATTCTACTTTGTACATTCTGAAAATAAACATAAATAACTTTGTAATAACCAAGATTCATTGGTGTTTTGACAGTGAGGGGGTATGGTGGATATGGTTTAACATAGACAACCACGTACGCTCATGCACGCGCACACATAACCTGAACTGAACTTAATGCCAGGGATTTCCATATATAGGAACTGGTGTCCTTAAAATCCTCATGGCTAAGGTACAGGACAAAAAGTTGATCTATAACAGTTTAGACATGCTGTGTTTTGATATGTTCATGGACACACAGACATTCACATACGTGTCATAGACTAATGCTGAGCTTTTTGCAATGCAACAAAAATTTTTTTTTTTACTTAAATAAAGAAGATATGTTCTGATCTTATTAAGTGTGTTAAAGTCATATAAAACAAAGTATACGCGTTAATAAATGAACGTTAGTGTACCTCTTTTTCTGTGTCTTCCTCTTTCCCTTTCTGTCCTCTTTCTCATCAAAAGAATACATTAACCACCATCTCACCCCTGAGGATGTAACACTCTAATGCTGACAACTATGAATAGCTCTCAGGCTTAATGCACAGCTCATGGAGTAGAGCAATGTATTCACTTGGCTAAACATTATTATTTCATGCTTTCCCTTCCTTTCTTAGCATATTGTAATAGTTAGCAATAAAGCTCAAGTCTTGTGATCATATGGGCTGTATTCAAACAGAATGAGTGTGGAGCACCTCGGAAAATTTTATTAAACTGTTCAGGTCAATCAAAAGTTTTACATTAAATGAGGATTGGTTGGCTAATTGATGTTTTTCATGTTCTTAGGATAAAGGAATGGGTTGACCAGATGCAAAAAGAGTTGATCACATTAACAGACACATCCAGTGGTATGGACAACCTAATACAGGTAAGCATGCCTTTCTGTTTTTGTTTCTTATTTAGACCAATTTCTAAAACAGTAGAGTTTATAACCATTGGATTTTAAATTTGAAATCAAATTCACCTCACTTTTTGTATAAGGCATGTTACCCTTTTTCAACTAGCTAAGTTAGCGTTGGTTATCTACCATTTGCAATTTAAGCTGTCTGCCCCTTAAAAATATTCAACATTTGGGGAGACCTTTTGTTAAGATTGTATTCCTCTCAGAAAGTGGAAGCTAACAAGCTAGGCTAACTAGCTTACACTTGGAAAGTAAAACTTAGTTGGCCTAGCTCGCTAATAGCCTTGATTCCTACTAGACGTTACTTTTTGTAGCTTTTTTTAAACACCTGTGCCATTGGCAAATGAACAAACTTTCAACACTCAATTATATGTTCTGTAACTAAAAAGTAAATAGATGTAAGGAGTCACAGGGTAATGTACAGTAGTGCTCACAAATGGGACTAAAGGTCAGCTCGTTGGCCCCTATGCTGGTTTCTGCCCATCTGCCTGGAATATAAGTGGTATAGCAAACTATTTTTGGTGCCCCTACATATTGCACCAACAAATTGACCAGTACCTACATAGTCAGACAGAACCAACTATGTACAGTTAGTAGGCTATATAGTAATAGTTTAACAGATTGATATACTGATTTCTTAGCTTAACTAATTTTATTTCAGTTTGACTTTAAATAAAATCCATTGCAAAGGTTCAGTATTGACCAGAATTAACGTTTGTACTTCAAGTCATTCCTTTTCTTAATCTCTTTAACCCTCCTTGCACGACCTCAGCTGTCACAAAACATCACCAGTCTATATATAGTAGCTTCTTATTAGACATAACGCTGCATCATTTCATTCTGCCAGCGCAATGTACATGCTCAGACAAGATCAGCGTCATGACTATACAGTGATGGCCATAGTCCTTGCACACGTACACCCACACACAAAGCCACCTCTGACAAAAGAGAAAAAGCTTTTTAGATCCACATTGATTGGCGTAGGCTAATGCATCTGGCACTTTTGATCCCCGCTCCCTTTGAGAATATAATCAGTCGGCTTTAAAGCATCACTGAAATCATTACAAAATGTGTTTTATTTTAAGTTGTGGCACAACTTGTGACAGAAATTAGAATTAACATATCTGGCAATATTTTGTGAAACTGAAGCCTCTCAAACTGTTGCTGTAACAGAAGCTGATGGTTTTGTGGACGCCCTTATCCAAACAAAATGTACTGTACACAGCATGCAGTATTTAAAAGTGTGATGAAGCTTGCAAGCTAATAATGCATGTGGAGAAATTATCCTGATTGCCTGTGCTGTTCATCATGTAAACACCTTCTAATATTGTTAATGGTAGACACAATTTGTAGACTTTTATGCACACAGTTGTGCTTTTTGTCACTTGGAATCGTATTTTCAACTAGAGACCCCAAATCCACAATATGGGTCTATTCAGTTCCAACATGCAGATTAAATACATACATTTTAAGAAAATCATCCTGTATACTTTTTGATAACGCAATCTAAATCTAAAAGGCAGGACTATTTCTCTTTAATATTGCTCTTGCTCAAAAGCAAAATCCATCGGAAGCCTGGAGGATGAAGACAAATACGTGCACATGCCGCAGTTTTGTGGATGAATGTCGGACAATGAAATCCCTCTAGGCTGCTAAATAATTGGCTGTTTGGCATTTGTGTTCCTATGTTATTTTGCTGGAGCATATTCCATAGCACAGTAAATGGTCTTGTTGCATAACCTGACATTGCAATTTAATCACTGGACATGTAGGTTCCTTTTTTAAATCACTGTGCGTTGGTCAGTGAGGTCCAATGAAGAATAGAAGATGACCACTGATGCAGTTTAACATTCTCAACCTCAGATAGTCTGTGGATAGAAAATATCTTAAGAATGAGCAAACTTGAGGAAGATCAGTTTTAATTTTAGGAAAACACATACATGCCACTCGTAATTTTGTTTTCTGAACTTTATGTGAAAATATTTGCTTTGTAAAGCCAACCAGTGGTTGAAATCATAATTTTGGGGGATGGAGATTTGTAAGCATTAGGCACATCACCACTAGCCTGGTCCTACCAAACTCTCGTACATAAATTAAAATTGAGCGGAAGTAAGTAGGAGGGCGGAGCCAGGCTACATCACCACACCTCATCATCATGCAGCCCCTTTATTCTTTTAAACTGGACCGCTGCGATGGCACAGTGGGGATGCCGAGAGGGCACCAGAAAAACAAAATGCTGGGTCATCTGGCAAAAAAAGTTAAATCTGGCTCAATGTTTGATGCAACACAAACCTACCACTACATGGGCTTCTCAGATATGCATATTTGATGTCTGATAACCCTTTAAACTTGTGAATCTGTTACTCAAATTGGCCTTCCTGGGTTGTATTACATTGTCTCACTGCTACCTGAAAAATCAAATCCAGTCTTCGATCCAGGTAATGCAGGTATGTTTTCAGTCTGAACGACTGCTTACTGATTAAGACTTGACATCAAGGACATATAGGTTTATTCAGTTTAAGTTCTACCCATCTCTTACTCCTGCTCTTCTCCTCTGATTGTCTCAGATATATCACAAACACAGACCTCACTTCAGCGTGGAGTCCAACAATGCAAGGAAACTGGTGGCGACGGCTGCTGGGAATATAGAGAAACTGCTGGCTAACCGCTCCCGAGCACTAAAGGTGAGTGTGATCTCCAAACACAAAATGATCTTGTGGCAACCCCGCTTCTTAGGGATGTAGAGGAGTTTTGCTTTTTCTACTACTTTACCAACTTGACCATTAAAAGCTGTTATTTTTTGTTTTGAGATAGGGACACAAAATGCTAATTTTTGTTGGTTTGTAAGACCAGGCCCAGCGTCTCTCCTAGCAGAGCCTAAGGAAATGCACAGAAACAATCTGCTCTTCCTCATTTCACATCAGAACAGACACTGAAACACAGCCACTGCTTCAGGCCATGCACTGATCGGATATAAGCAGACATCCTCTAGCTAGATGACTTGATTCAAAGTTACCAGTCTGGGTTGCTACATGCAAAAAAAATATATCATTTTACTGTTTGTGTATGTATATCACTTTTTCCTCTTATGAAAAAAATATGTTACAGATGACACTGTTTAGTTTCAACTTTCAGGAATCTTTTGTCTTTCCTGTGGCCACTGAGGCTGAGTCTGCCCTCATACCTAATCTATACCTGCTGCTTTCAAAGGTCATTTGAATGAACCGAACAGAAGGAAAATGCTATGAAGGGTACGCTTGGCAAATGCTTTCATTTTGTAGTAAAGTGTTCCTGACAGCGTTCACCACAAGTAGCTGAACTCCTTCCTTGTTGAATAGCTGACTAGACAATTCTATAACCTTGGTGGAGCTGTAAGATTGAGTCAGATTTGGTATGTTCTTTTGTGAACAGCAAAGCTGTAGTACAAGTTGTTTACAACCTTGTGACAAACAATATAACATATTATCTACAACATAACATTCTATGTTATGCTAGCAGAATAGCTCTAGGGATAACAATGTTGATCGATTAGGTTGGTCCACCACTTTGGTCCATACTGAAAAATCTTAACTATTTAATAGGTTGGCAGGGGATTTTGTACAGATAGTATAGGTCCCCAGAGGATTCATCTTAATTACAGTACGTGATCCTCTGACTTTTCATCTAGTGCCACCTGCAGATCGCATCAAAATCTCAACCTCTACTACATGAATTGGCACAAGATTTTATGCAGACATTCATGGTTCCCAAAGGATTTATCCTTACGAGAACCGCTGACTATTCCTCTTACACGACCATGAGGTTTACATATGTGGTTTTGAGTGAAATGCAAACTGTTGAATGGTTTGCCATGAAATTTGGTATACATGTGTATACCAAATTTCATGGCAAACCATTCATGTTCACATGTCCCCTCAAGATGAATTGTAAAAACTTTGATCTTTTAGCCATCAGGTCAAAATTTGTGTTCGTCCAATACAATATTTGGTTTATTGCCAAATACCTACAAAACTAATGACATCCCCATTAGCCAAAGTTAGCATGCTAGCTCGCTAAACTAAGATGGTGGACGTGGTAAACATTACCTGCTAAACATCAAAATGGCAGCATTGTTATTGTGAACATGTTAGCATGCTGATGAAAGAGCAGAGCTGCTAGTGTGGCTATAGAGTCTTAGTTGTTTGCAGTGTTGGGAAGGATACTTTCAAACGTATTCCGTTACAGAATACAGAATACATGCCCAAAAAACGTATTCCATTACGTTACTCAATCTGAGTAACGTATTCTGAATACTTGGATTACTTCCACATTGAATTGCATTTTATAAGTGTAGGAATGCAGCTATCAAATCCTGCTTACTAAACAGGCCTATTCTGGTGTGTTCTTCTTTTCCAACTGGCTGAATGTGTACCTAAACAAGCAGATAGATTTTTGTATTTGTAGTCCCGAACTGCATACTACAAAAATCTAACCGCAGTCTAAGCTACCACGAGCTAATTTTAGCTAACATTAGCTAGCATGTCAAACGGGGCTAGTCAGTCTTTCAACGGCTCTGGGGATAGTAAATCAGCACGTAGGAAAATGTAAAGTCGCACGTCAACTATAAAATAGCAAGGTGACCAGTAAAACTACAGCAGACGACTACCCTTGGCTAATTAAAAAAAAAAAAAACTTACTTTAAGATGCTTCTTCAGGTTGGAGGTGGAGTAATTTGGACGCTGAAAGGAGGTTGGTTGCTGGCAAGCAGAGGTTGCACTGCACAGTTATATTTCGTTCTCCCTTCTCTTTCTTTAATGTGAAATGCTGTTTGAATTTCCAAAATAGAAAGGCATTCCTGCCCTGGATCTGTTGTGCCGGTTCCGACTCCTGTGACTGATCATGCAAATAAATAGCTCATTTTTTCATTTTCATATTGGGGCTTCTGGGAAATGCATGGAGTTGCCTTAATTTATTCAAAGAGTGAATAAAACCGTGAAACAGAGAAGTATTGTCATGTAATCCATTGATTTCAACAATGTAACTGTATTCTAAATACCAACTATTTAAATTGTAACTGTAACGGAATACAGTTACTCATAATTTGTATTCTGATTACTAACGCCGGTACATGTATTCCGTTACTCCCCAACACTGGTTGTTTGCATGTAGTTACAAAGGACAACAGCTAAAGTGATCCAAACAACCTTTCACTCCACCTTAGTGGAGTAACAGTATTTGATTAACTAAATTAGGATCTTCTTGGCGCTCCCGGTCTCGATCAATCTGGCTCCAAGAGCCATACATATTCAATTAAAGCCTGACAGCCTGTTGCCATAGTTACATTCTCATTGATTACCCCATCAATCCATTCAAGCATTTTGTTTTTCTTACATCCCAATAATTGCCAGGGGAAAAGGGACAATTACTTTTTGGTGTAGTTGTGTCGCACCTTGGGAGTCAAACATGACTGCTCGGTGAATTGATGGCACCGGAATAGAGATATTAAACTACAGGCTCTGTTCTTACATTTTATTAACACCATCTGCTGTGTTTTTCACCTGCGCGAGTTAACGGCAGTTGTTTAGCTCTTTGCTAGAAGTGTGATAACAGCAAGGGAGGCAGGGATGATTTTTTTTTAAGTTTCACACCATATGCTGATGTTCTTTGTTCCACTAAAAAATTATGTTTACTTGTCACGGTGTTAGCATTGAAGAGATGTTCTGTGGTGGCGTGGTAGCTACTGTACCGTAAATGGTGTTCTGTATAATGAAGTGGAGTTGAGCCAGCATTATGGCCATCAATTTATGTAAGAGACCATAAATAGTTGCTATGTCCACTTAGCTGAATCATGAATTGAAAAGGAAGCAGGCAAAGGACGACTGCAGCATCTGTAATGTTTTTGACCCCACCTACACTAATCTATTTCTCTGCACAGGTTTTAATCTGTCCAGTAATGAATCCCTCCCTTTGACTTACCACCATCAGTATCCTTGTTCTTTGGTTTCCTGTCATCTCACTTTCCTTCATTCCTTCCTCTTTTCTCACTCCATCCCTTGTTCCATTTGGAAGAGCTGATTACACACAACATGAATTGATCATGTAAAAGAGAGATTGCGTGAGAGGTTATAGCTTTCTGTCTGAAAGAAATTTAATGGCCTGATGTGTATGAGAGAGAAATGATGAGTAGAGGGAGAGTGGTAGGTAGTTCATGAGTGCACTAAGCCACACCTCCCATGAGGCAGCATACAAAAGATTAGAGGCCTATTACAGACCCTCCCCCATCCATTAAGATCTTGGCCTTGTAGTACACAATGCAACAGGCAACACTCTCTTCTTGTTCACACAGCACTACTATGCGCTGTGGTACATTAAAAAAGTTTCCACGTCCAGATACTGTTGCACAGAATTCTAGTTATTTTGTGATGAGATACTGCTGCTGGCATTTTTTAGACCCAGTTTCCCTGAACCTGCTCCCTCTACTGTAGACATGTAATAATGCATTGACATTGTGATCTCCATCATAAAATGCAGCTGAACACTGTAGGAATAAACATTTCAATAACAACAATAAGTAAACCCATTTGGCATGGAAGCAGCGGAAACATGGCATTATCACAGCCACCTAAGAAATACAGTAATTGCCTGCAGGCCCTTTTCACATTTTCCAAAGCATGAAAACACAGGTGTAAATAATAGCAGTAACAATGGCTCTATTCAACAGTGTCCCAGTAAGCAATGTCAGTGAGTGGGCATGCACTATACCAGAGCCCTTCACCTGGCTACCATAAATGGAATGCAGCCACCATTAATGTCATGATTCCACCTGTGTATTTCCTGCTTTAATATCTGTTTATCCTGCTTTTTTTTTACTTTACTTTTCCTTCCTATGAACAAGTTTCTTTTTTATCTGGAGCATCTACTCCAGAAATTTTTCTTGGACGTTTCTTAGGATTTTCCACCATAGCTTCCGCCATACTCCTAACTGATGCTTCGTCGCTGCTCCATTGCTATGGTCTTTCCCCCCTTCCTGCCCCCTTTAGCATTGGCTAGTTTGACATAAAACACATCCTTCAGGTGCACCAGTGCAGGAATGTCGCCACATACACCACAACTCCGGTGTGCACACTGTGAACTACAGAGAGTTTCCTCTGGCAGTGATAGGCTTAATCGGCATTGTGTGAACTCAGTTGGCAATGGCTTAAATGTAACAGACTTTTATTTACTTGTAAAAGTCCTGCACTCCAACTTTAATATTGAGTTGGGACGCATCATGCTTTTCCATTTAATGTAGCAATACTGGACAAGTAGTATATTGGATGAAAACATTGGCCAGTATTGTCTAAACCAAGCTGGGTATCTTTCTGGAAATCAACTCTTACTTATGACATACTGTATTAACATTATGTTTATGGTTTTTCACTTTTCATAGAATCTCCTTTTCTGAGACCTGTGTGAAGCCTGCTCAGGAGCAGAGTCGTAGACCTGTGGTCAGGTTATCATGTTATTAAACAACATACAACAACAGTAAAACATATTTTCTCTTTTCCTTTGAATCTTCACTATGTCACATCTGCATATCTATAAAATTAGGAAAATCCCACCACCACAAACAAAGTGTTTTTACATTTTGGATGGACTACTGTAAGACATCATGCCAAAGCATTTTACAGCCCACTGAAGTTGTCTGTATTTCCACCCCCTGCAGATGTACAGTTCAGGCTGTGTTGTGCTTGAAATAAGCAGGATAGACACTGCCTCACTGACTGGTGGCATTTCTCTTTACTATAGGGCAACTTGACCCCTCTGGCTATGCTTTGCAAGTGTTTATTTGTGTGTGTGTGTGTGTGTGTGTGTGTGTGTGTGTGTGTGTGTGTGTGTGTGTGTGTGTGTGCGTGTGCGTGTGCGTGTGCGTGCGTGTGCGCGTGTGCATGTGTGTCTGGTTGTACAGTATGCGTGTTTGCCAGCAATTGTCAAGAAACACAATCCCATTAGAATGATGGCTGCTGTCATTAACTTAATCAGGAGCCCACTTGGATTTGCAGTCTGTCAATCTGACATCGGCCCATCCTGTCACCTCAATTCAGCTGTTGCGTTTGACACCGGTGCTCCCTTGACATGCAATCTCTCAAATGCTGGCAACTGTGGCTACTTAGAGGGAGACAGATCTTACATCACAGCAAAGAAATGTATGGCACAGATCATGTTTTTATTATACTAACTCTAACTCTGTCTTGGGTTGTGTGCAAGACAAGAATCACACTTCTCAAAAATGTATTTCAGCTGTTTAATGCAACATGTTAGCAATTGCAACTGTAACTTTAGAAAAAGTACACACGAGCATCAATGCAGCAGCCTTGCTACACACGTGTCATCAAACTCTTCCCATAATTAGCAGATATGTGCATGAAAATGAAAAAATATAGTTCCAAAACATAGATCAATACTTTCCCTTAGCATTTGTTTAAAGTATTACAAGGTCGCATATAGAGTCAAAGCAATGAAAGTAATCAGAGAGAGGAAAATGCTCACTTCCCTGGAAACGTCTGGAGCCAAAACAGGAAGTAAAACACAGTATGTGTACAATCAACACATATAGTTTGACTAATCAGGAATGTGAAAATATACTATATTTACTTCAATGAAATTAAATAATTAAATAAAGTTTATATTTAAAGTAACACCACAAGTGTTAACCTGTGCCCTACAAAATAATATAATTTACAATGCAGTGTAGATAATCTAGTACAGCCACCCCCATTACAAACCCCTTCATCTAACTCTGAGTCATGTCAGGGGGGAATAGAGGTGTGCCCTGCTACTGTAGGAGATTAGCATTACACCAGTTTGTTATTATATTTCTGTGTTTATTTTCCTGTATTTTTATTACCAAATCATCATTTCTGCTTCTTTTTTTCCAAATTGTTACTACTATAATAGTATTGCTACTATCCACTATACAATCTACAATATTTCCACGTACACGCAGACAACAGCAGAAGTACAGAATAACCCTCAATTAGGAGGCACCGATGTCGGGCAACAACTTCACGCAACTAAACTCTAAAAGTCTAAAAGAAATAATTTCAGTGTGTTCATGCCAGTTATGTTTGTTTTTGCTAAAACGTATTGCTCTGCTGGTGTCTGTACACAGTCAGTATAGCTGGAGGTATTGGTGCTGATTTTCTTCCCTCCAGTAAATTATTTCACAAAGCCCAAGTGGAGTGTTTATATATCAATGTACACATTACGCTCTGCTTACTGTAAGTTTTGTCTCCAGTCCATCAAAGATGTCCAAGAAACGTTGATTTCTATACGCCATGTATATGTGTTCGTTGAGTTTGAGTGTGCACTGGTAGCATACCAATATTTAAAGAACATTTGTTGCTGTTTAGTTCTACATAATGAGTATGGGGTATGGTACAGTTTTATTGATAATTCTTATAACATCTGCTGTCTTCCTTCATTTTTCAATTTTTTTATGTAACGGTATAATAGGCTGCAAATGTATAGCTTTCTCTCTCTTATACAGTGTTTGGAACATCACTCCTCACCTGTCTGTTTCAACCATTTCAAGTTAATGTTTCAAAAGCGTTGGTGATCCAACTGGGGAAATAATTTTGTTTCCAAGCCACTCATGGGCGATCAAAGAATTTGACTCTTTCATGTTGCGCCACCATATTGTGCATTCAGTGTGCGTTGTCCTTAAAAGGATGTCAAGTGAAACTGGATTTTCCAACAGGAAAGAAACCAACGCACTGCAGAGACAACAGCAACACTTTTTACCCACCTCAGACAAAAAACCCTGAAAGTCTCAGGAGATTATTTTAGTTTTTTAGAGGTGTGTGTGTGTGTGGTGTGTGTGTGTGTGTGTGTGTGGGTGTGTGTGTGTGTGTGTGTGTGTGATCTCTTTAATACATTAGAAGATGAGTCATATTCTTAAGGCGGCTGCTGTCGTAGCTTAATTTCACTCCTGAAAAAACTCTGGAGATTAGTCCCTGAACCTTACAGACACCCAGGCTCCACTTGTAGCCAACCTGGGGATCTCTATGCTCACACACGCAAGTGCAATCACCTTTCCTAACTTTTCAACCTTTCTGAGCCTTTGTTCACATCCCTAAATTCATCACTCTCCTTCTCCATTCTTGTCACATAGTATTTAATGTATCCTGTTCTGTGTCTTTTTTCTTTCATTCCTTCCGCCAACCCTGTCCTTACACCCTCATTGCTCATACAGTAACTCCCTCTTAACTTCCCTTCCCATAACTTCACCCTGACTCTCTGTCAGTCCTGATTCCCATTTTCCTATTTTTGCCTTGCCCCAAGTTCCTCTTTTCTCCCTTTCTGTCTTTTCTTATTTCTTCCCTTTGTGTGTGTGTGTGTGTGTGTGTGTGTGTGTGTGTGTGTGTGTGTGTGTGTGTGTGTGTGTGTGTGTGTGTGTGGCAGAGTTTGAATATGGATGATAAATTATTCTTAAAGTAAGAAAATGTTTTGCTTTAAAATGTGATCCCTTCTCTCTGTCTTGTCTGTTGTCTCTATCTATCATCTTTTTTTACCATAGCTTACCATTTACCATACATGTAAGCAACCAGAAATTGCTCTTTTGATACTTTATTTCTTCTAATACAGTATTCATCTTGCTTCAGCCTGTTTTTTACGGGATTGCATTTGCACCTCTCATTTCAGGAATTAGTGGTTCACACCTACTTGCGCTGGCACCTTTATCTTACACTTAAGAACCCATTTACACCTGACATTAACAAGCAATTTGTATCTGGATATCCTATTTGTATAAGTAAAAATGCATGTTAATTCAATGTCTAAATGCTCGCAGAATGCATTGTGATCTGAATGTGATCTGATCAGCCAGACGACATGTGGAAGTAAAAGGAAAAAGCTACAAATAGTAGCAGATAGTAAGTCTCCCCTAACAAAAAAGGATTTGAAAAGGAATGACGCATCTCCAATCTCCATTGTGAATAAACGTCCATGACTGACTGACTTAATCATAGAAACTGACCAAAGTGCTCACCACACTGCTGCCCTGCTTTTTTTTCCTCCTCCACTCAGTATCTGTCTCTTTGTATGTCTGCGACTCAGATCATCCTCCGTTGTACTTTGCTCCAATTGCCTCCATCATTACATCCATCCCGAGCTTACATGTAGCTGTGGCCTGTTGATTAATAGTGAATCAACTCACATATATGGCACATTCACTCAGGACACCTTTAGTCCATTTGTTCATTACATTGACCTGGGCTTTTTTTAACCCGCTTTGACAGTAGATCTCTCTGATATCCAAGCCACCTCTGACTCCTCTGACTCTGTTCTCATCAATTATTGAACCGTTCCTCTTAACCAATCCAAATTTTTAGGGGGCCTGTGGTTAACCTCCCCCAGTGGAATAGGCCATTTTTCTTCCAACGGTGACACGGGCAGAGATCTCCAGATATATTCATTTATAATAAAAAAGGAGGAATATGTTTGAGAGAAAGCTCTGCCAATAGATTGAGGTATTTTCACTCCTTTCTAGCTCTGGGAAAAGAATTGAGTCAGTATCAGGCTGATCACTACATTTTAAATCTCTAAATAATTTGTATCTAAATATAATCTTAAACCTCACTAAATTTAGTGTCTTATTTTAAGATATCTTTCACAGCGTAATAAATCAGCGAATAATGAGCAAATACCTTACAGAAAACACTGATACAAAAAGTAGTTTGTCGTAGCCTGAATTAGATCTTAACTAAAGTTATAATCATAAAATATAGTCATGAAATCAAACCCTATTTTTGATTCTGTTTATTGTCGGCATTTTTCTGCAATAGCCAGTCAGTACGTTTATATCAGTAATTATCTCTGTATATAAGTTTTTACTGGTGGTGGCGGCCTCCGCCATCCACGTGCTGGATTCAGATTGCCTAAAAGCCACCCTGTGTTTCAACTGGTCAAACACCTAATGATGTAAATAAGCAAAGTTAGCCCTCCGGGCTAATGTGTGCAGACTAATGTAGCCGAGGGTAATCTGAACCAGCGTGAACCAAGACTCCAATATTAACGGCAGCACATACAGCTTCACTTCTTCCATTTTTACCCTTTTTACACGATAAAAGACCAACTTAAATTTACTCAGAACATTTCACTCACAATATGCTAAGGTCATTTTTTTTCCAACACTAGATATGAATCAAAAGCCAGTAAATTGCTGTGACCTGTAAATTCACCACTTCTAAGCAGAAGGCAGAAGATAACGTTATCTCAGAGTCTGACTGGGGAAGGTCTCTCTTCCTCCGGGCAACTGCCTCTGTCTCAGTCAGACTCACCCTGGGTTTTCGGTTTTGCATCCGCCTGTACCCATCACTGACATCTTCGCCGAGCGGACAGGATGACTTGACCTAACGTTAACAAAATGATTTTAACCAAAATATTTGACTTTAACGCAAATATTCAACTTTTAGGGTGCAGCCCTATTAGCAACGTAACCATCTTTGCTGCGTCCTGCTGTTATGTGTTACTTTCATCACTGATCTTGATACATGTTGTTTACTACTGACTCACTTTTAATTTGCTTTACATCTGAAATGTTGCTGCAGTTGTTTCAATTTAAAATGACTGCATTAGTATTGGCACATCCTTTGTATGTCCTTGTAAACGTAAAATCCTTACAATCGTTACTTTTGACATTAAAAAGCAAAGGGGGAGTATCCGATAGCTTGTCTCAAGATAGTTAGATAGATAAGATAAAAAGAGGGCTGACTTGTAGGGACAAGGGAAAGGTTATTCTGTGCGAGTGCCTTCAAGGAACTCCCTCTGATACTTTTTTACTCACCTTGAGGGATGTTTGTTGACGAAAGCAAACTGCCTGCACAGAAGAGAGCGGACTGACCTGCAGATTAAAATCAAAGACAGAAAGAGAATAAAAGGAATAAAAGAGAGTGAGGGTCTTTCTTTCAAGAGACGTTTTTCTTAAGTAAAGTAAAAGAAAAACAAAGTGACCACCCAAGAGTGAAAGGGAGAGCATAAGGGTAAGATACAATGCAGGACCACAACAGCCAGCTGAGGACTGGGCTATTTGAATATTGATTGGTGTGGGTTGTTTCAGGACTGGGAATGCATTAGCGCTTTGGCAGCAGATCCAAAAAGGCTTTGGCTGCCCATCAGAATCTGAGCCACACTTGGTGGCCATTTTTGAAACTAAAATAACAGTTGTTTTCCAACCTTGGCTTCTTGCGTTGGTTTTCTCAGCGTGGGTCTCCATCGATAGGATAGTATCTCTTAATTGTGAGTGGGCTGTTGGCATTGGCATAGGGAGGAAGGTTTAAGTTGAGCCTTAATAGCTGAGGAGAAAGATGGCCTGCACTACAATGGGAAGATAATGAACAAAATGTTGCAGGTCTCTTTTGTTGCCATCGCATGGGAGCTTTTGCTTTCCACAGTGCATGGACCACGGATGCAGCAGGTAACCATGACACCTTGGTCGCTAAGCAACATGGGCATCATAAACAGATTCCTTACTCCTAAAAAAGAATCACTTCTCATTCTCTCTCTCTCTCTCTCTCTCTCTCTCTCTCTCATCTCTCTCTCTCTCTCTCTCTCTTTTCCACTCTGGGCAAACAAAATGAGAAAACTTTCATTCATGCATGCTTTAAACACAGAATTGGCTCTCTAGTAGTATTCATGTTCATTAAATTGTCCAAAAAGGATGAGAGAAAGAGCTTGAGCTTTTGAATTGAGCTCTTTTAAATGTTGTGTTATGTAGTGGTGCGTAATTACAGAGGAGTCACTGAGCTCCAGTATCTAGAAGTGCGTTATTAAAGCGACACTGGATGACATGCTGTTAGTCATTAGACACTGCTGTTAAAGCCCTAATCACAGAGTAGGCACACAGTCTCACACACACACACACACACACACACACACACACACACACACACACACACACACACACACAAACACACATGAGGCTCATGAGGCTCACACGTTATTTTATTAAGTTGTACAATAAAGTGATAACAGTTTCCCGTGTCCAATTCCCCATGAGTGCATATCCACTTGTACTCGAACATCATATGCCATAATAACTTTCCATAATGTTCTATTTCCGATGACATTCTGAAGAGAGCCTGTTATGCAATTAGTCACTTCACACAATGATGTCGTTTCCAAGCATATCTTTCATCGAAGTGCGGATTGAATGAATTCAAAATTCAAATAAACAACATAAATTATCTACTCAAGTCAAACGCCTAGGGGTTATTATTGCCAGGTAATTTATGCTGATGGCATCCCGGGCTAACGTGGGCCTCTCAGAGTAACTAGCTTGTTGCAGATTGATCTGTATGATTAATATTGGTAGTAGTATTGAGTCACTGAAATATTACCTCCTTCAGTCACAGACAAATTGCACAGTGAAGGGCACTATGTTACTATTGGAGCTCATAATCAGTTATGGGATTGGGACGTATTTATGGAACACACACAGAAAGAAAGAAACTACAAATTATGATTATTTTCAATGTTTTTCAAATGTATTTAAAAGATCGGCCATACATTTATTTTACAGTGCACTATATTACTTAAATCACTATAATAATCACTATAATAATAATACTGTATTGTTTGATTATTTATATATTCATCATAATTGTCAGAGTTGCATTACAGGATTTCTATTGCACAAATATTTGTACAATTCACTTACACAGTATAACGTATTGTGATGTATATATTTATATAGATTTATTAATGTCATCTCCCCAATTTCTTATTTCATTTTTATTGATTTTATTCAAATCCTTCTTTTTCTGTTAGCCAATCCTTGAGCTTTTGTAACATGTGACTTTCCCCTGGGGGATTTATCTTATCTTTTGTAATCATACTGAGCACTTACATGCTGTCTTGCTAGGAGTGGTGCTGTCACATTTAAATTACGATCTGCTATGGCTGCCAAAATGGCTAACCCCTCTGTGTGTCAATCATAGATCCTCAAACGTAGCTCCTATATCTGCTGTAAGGCTCAGGTTGTCGTGCTTTTGAGCTAAAGTGACTTTGTTTTGGTGTGTTGTAATGTTGTGCAAACATAGTCTCTGTCTCCAAAACTATTAATATATTTATAATGTTGCAAAAAATGTTGAATCAGTGAGATGGATTTTGGCCACCAGTGACTCATTATTCACCACTTCCTGGAGTGGGTGTATGTGTGTATATATTGTGGGCTGGCTGCTTTTGTCAGCCCAGCTGTCACACACTCTGTGTGTCTCTGCGGCTCCAGCTTTGTGTTTGTCAGCTCGGTTTTCTTACATGAAATGTATCAGACGTACAGTATATGCATACAGAGAGGGAGTGTACGTTTGATGCGTCTCGCTTATTATTGCTCTCTCTCTCTCTCTCTCTCTCTCTCTCTCTCTCTCTCTGTCTCTCTGTCTCTCTGTCATATTCAGTCCCATTCAGGCATACACAGTAGCAGCTGTGCTACAGAATACATGTGTCTCCGTGCAACATGGAAAATGATAGTTGACATTGTTTTGTTGACTTTTTTGTCTTTAGAATTCAGAAATATATCTTTTTTCTTTGGTGGCTTGATATATCAACAACAGCTCAGTGAGATGAAGCCCTGAAACTGAAACAAATTGGAGTGTGAAATGATTGCTGACAATAAATACACTCAAAACACTTACCAAAACACTGTCTCACAGTTAAATTGGAGCTAAAGGAGGCATCAAACAATCTTCTGATTATGTACTTATGCACTTCATGACATGTTGACATACACTAAATCTGTGTGTCGTTATAGGTGTGTGTGTGTGTGTGTGTGTGTGTGTGTATGTGTGTGTGTGTGTGTATATATATATATATATATATATATATATATATATATATATATATATATAAAATATATGTGTGTGTGTGTGTGTGTGTGTGTGTGTATATATATATATATATATATATAAAATATATATGTGCCCGCGCGTGTGCAGAGCTGCCATGTCAACGTTGCAGCCGGGTAAAGCTGTAATTGGACGTTGTTTGCAGCCAGCTGGTGCACAGATAGCGTGCTCAACTGGAAGTGTAGCTGTCAAACCAGCAAGCAGCAGTGGATAGCGAGACTAGCGCCAGTCTCTAACAAGTTCCTTCCTGTGAAGTTGGTGAGGGCTATTTCCTGTTTAAAAGACCAGGGTTGTAGTAAGTAGGGTTAACTCATCAACTTGCATGCGCTTACTGTACTGTACAGTTGTTTTCTTACTTGTGCCAGTCTGCCTGTGGCTGAAAGTGCTAATGTATCACTTTCTCTCCCCCTGTTCTTTCTCACCACTCTCCTCCTGGCTCCCTACAGGCTGAGCAGGATAGATCTGACTAAAGTGCTGCCAGTCACAACAGCAGATGCTCATGTTTCCTCAGCTCTCCTGTGCCTCCCTGCACATCAGTGAGATGGCAGGTGTGTGTGTGTGTGTGTGTGTGTGTGTGTGTGTGTGTGTGTGTGTGTTTCTCTGTGTGTGTGCGTGCGTGAGTGTGTGTGTTCTGTCATGGCAGGACTAGATTCTCTAACACTGCCAGGAACGTGTGTCAGAAAAGCAAGAGTGTGTGTTTACACAGTACATCTCTTGCTTACAAAATGCAAAAAGTGTTTTGAACCAATTACCCAGTGCTCTTACATAGCAGACATAAAGGATGCTTTTTCACAGCTGAGGTGGATTTGTGTATTGTACATGTATGTGTGTGAGAAAGCCAGTTAATATTATGTCTCATTTCTTTGAGCCCTCCCTCTCTCCATTCCTTCAAACCCTCCTCGGGCAGTTAGACATAAAGACTCATCTAAATTTGACAAATCTGTCCCACATTATAACTTCAGTGAGAGCTGTGATTGATCACTGGAAGGCCAGTTACTCTCCCCCAATCATCATAAACAAAACAGTGAGAAATGTTACATTACAAATCCAAAAAACTGTGTTCAAAAGCAATTTGTTGGTGCTGAGAACAGAGCTAGAGAGATTAGGGTACCTTTCTGTCTCCACTGGATTCATGTGTTTATATTATAAACAAATACACACATGGATCACTAATTGTTTGTTACATTCTTTCTCTTTAATCTTCTCATGAAAAGGCTGTTGGACAAATGTCTGTCACTTAAATGTACCATTCTGCATTGATAGAACTACTTATATGTGTATTTACTAGTACTTTTTGGCTCGATTTTATACATAAAATGATGTAGTTTATATTTACACATTTGGGGCCCTATCTTGCAATTTCCCGTCCAGCGCCCACGTCGTTTAAATAGCAAATGCACCTGCACCCATCTTTGCGCCCATGGGCGTGCTGGTCTTACAGGGAGGTGTGTTCAGGTGAATTCTTGGCGTATTGCTGTCTTGAGGCAGCGGGAAGTGATCGTGCCACTGACCAACAAAAACCTGGTCTAAAGTCAATAGCGCAGCATTTCATTGTTGTTTTAACAGCAAATTAGTAAAATGCACCTAGGCTTATGCACAGCGCACACACTATGCTTCTTTCACACACAGGGAAGCGCAGCAGCACACAAACATGCAAAAGATTACAAATAAAAATATTACGGTGCAAATCCTCCTTCATAATAGCAATGCGCCAAGGTACAAACGCGCCTGGCTTTTAAAGGGAATGGGAGATGACTGGTGTATTGCATGTTACACCCAAAGCACACCTATGCATTAATGAAAACACTAAGTACAACCCTTTTGAACCATGCGCCTGGCGTACAGACCCTTTTTTACACCGTCAAACTAGCAAAAGTGGATTTGGACACGCCCTAAACGCATCTGCGCCATGCGCTTCACGCCGTGCGCTTAGATCGTTAAAATAGGGCGCTAGATGTGAAAAGCTCTTCAGAAAACACATTTTTTGTAGCAAAGATAAATCCATTTGGATCTCCATGTAGTGACGTCAGTAGGAGATTTTACAGTGAGGCACTGAGGCATTACAGTGGACGTGATTCATTTTCTCCAAACAGAAGCCACACACACACACACACACTCATTCTATGCAAGTGTGTGCATACAGTGGATTTATGGGGCATCTGTTTGAAGTGGTCACTTGCAGCTTGTTAAACATGTTTTCCCACTTGCTCATTGTTTGTTTGTAATACAGCCCAGTTTTCTCTGTTGTTTCTTTCTGTCTCTTTTTCTAATACTTATCTGATACTTATACCTCATATTCAATTACAGGTACCCCAATGACTGCGCATTTGAAGTGCATTTGACAATAAGGAAGCATAAGCTTTCTCCCTCACCCAACATAAAACAAACATGGCACCAGAGTTAAATGTGTCCAAGTTCTCCAAACAGGAACTGAAACCACAGGCTGACTCTTTATTCTCATGCATCACAGCATGAACCAGGCATACGGTGTAGATCATCTTCATTATCTGTTCTGTAACTCTGCAATATGCTCTCATTAGTCATTCTATAGCAGCTTGCTGATATGATAAAACGTTACGCCAGCTCATTAGCAAGACCATTTATTTGTTGGCTTATTTATTCTCATTACTTACAGCTCATTAATAGGCTGTAGTTTTTTTTTCTGAATTTGGAATTTGGCATCACAACTTTGTGGATTCGTGTTGCACCCCATTTTCTCTGACATATCATCTTACATGTGTTCATGTGGTAACGTAAGATCAGCGAATTGTGTTCGCCTGGCTGTATAAAATGTGTCACCTTTTTCAGCCCTTCTGAGTTTGGAGGTATGATAAATGAATGCCTGATCCTCTGTGTGTGTGTGTGTGTGTGTGTGTGTGTGTGTGTGTGTGTGTGTGTGTGTGTGTGTGTGTGTGTGTGTGTGTTTATTAAAACTGAAGTGGATCTTTTCCCTTAGAAATGTGACATGGATGACTGAAAAGCAAAGCTGAAATGCACTTGGTGTAAAACACCTGTTAAATAAATGTGACTGTAATGACTATTGACACTCACCTGTGAATATGGTGACAATTCTTTCCAAATTGCTGTTGTTTGGACTTCAGAAATACACACAAACCTATTGGCCAATTATATTATATATAATTACATTATATATATTATATGCTTCCAGAGCAAATCACCATCAATGGATTTGTGACCACAGCATCTGGTTAGTAGTTTGTGAGATTGATTGAAACACACACCCCAATCTGTCTTTCCACCAAAAATGACCAGAAACCGGCAGTATATTCCCAATTAGTCAATGGAGCTTTGGAGCCACTGGCAACTGTCTGCAAAGGCACTGCGTTTGTACATGTGCAATAAAAAGACTACAATAACCCACCTGTTAAGAGCCATATTGCAAAAAAAAAAATGCTTGTGTGTGGATGTATGGAGAGTCATGAAAATAAAAAGTTTATGTTGTAATAGAAGAATGCACACGTGACATTTAAATGTAGCCCAATTAGTTTTTTCCCTTAAGTGATGTATGCATTCTTGCAACAAAGATGTTTAGCATTTAAAATGCAGTCACGCTTTTCTTTCCTTCCTTAACCACACGGACACACACATATCTCTATTTCAGCTTTGCTCCTTTGCTAGCCGCGAGGCCAACTGTCTGTGACAGTTGCTGCTACATTTCCCCCCTAATTTGACAGAACTGAGTGGCTGTCGAGGTAACCGTGTTTCAGACCACAAGAGTGTCAGCCCCCGACATGGATTATCTGGCGGCATGGTGTACAGGCACAACGAGTAAACTGAAGCCAGATCTGCAGGAGGGAGTTTTCATTATCAAAATGTTGCCTCGTGCCAATTGATTATGCATTAAGGAGGGGGCTATCTTATCAAGATGCAAAATGTTGGCACTCTTGCTTTGGAAATGTGCATTTTATGGACAACTAAATGTTTGGAGTCACTTTAGATGATTGATGGTTTTTTCCTTTTGTGTTTTCTCAACCACCAGGCTGTTAATCACATGAATTGTCTTATTGTGAGGGTACAGTGATCAGCCAAGTGGTTTAAGATTTGTAATGCTTTTTGATGAGTGATTCCAAAATTGCAAACAAAGACAAATGCACAGTTGGTGTCATGTTTCAGTTCTGATGTGGTGCCCAAACACTGTGACTAATATCCCAGTCTTCGATTCACAATCAGACTTTGCTCTGCCTCTCTGATTCTTGCGACCGCAAAATTAATATAATAATTCATTGTTTCAACTCTCCTTCTCCTCCTCCTCTCATTTCATTAATTAATTAACTCCTTTGCCCCCATCAAGTCTCTGCTCTTTCTGTGTGACTTGAAACCCGTAGTGCCGTACACTTAAGCAGGAAGAGCAGGATTTGATATTTCCCAGGGGAAATTAGTAGTAGAGTGCATTTCTGGACCAGGTACAGATTAAAAGCTGGGCCCATTATAAACCCATTAACCCAGTCATTACGACCAAATCTGGGGGAAAAAAATGGATTCGGTGGGAGTCTAATTTTAGCACAACATTGTGTCACACAGCTACTCCTAATTCATACCTGCAGGTGCTGAGAGGAAATTAGGTATTTTCCCTAGAACATGCACTGTTCCTGTGTGAGCTGTACCCTCCTTGAGCTGCCATAGGGTTAAATGTCATGAATTCACATGTAGTTCTGATATTTAATTATCCATATTTTCTGGTCACGGCTTTTCAAATCTCTAAATCAGCTAATGCAAAAAGCTGTCAACCTTGGACAAAGTGCTAGTTGGGGCCAAAGCTATGTTGACAGTAATGTAGCCTTCGGGCCAAAAAACATATTAAACATTATCTAACATACTGTATTCCCCTCTCCTTCTACACTCTCCTCCTTCCTCTGTCTTCTCTTAGAGGCTGGCAACAGAAGCAGAAAAGTTTCAAATGGAGCATGAGTGGAGGGACAACAGTGAGGTGAGTGAACGGCTGGAGCCCGATGTGATATGTTCATTAACACTGGCTGCATTACAACACAGATCAAGTGGTGCCGTGAACTCCATAAGAGGAGTGGGAGGAGAGACATGTTATTCATGATCTAATATGATTGTAATAATTGGATAGCAAATCTCATTACAGTGACAGTAGTGCTGTAATGACTATACCAGATTGAATTTCATTATTTTATATTATAGGCAGAAACAACTTATGATGAGCAAACGCATGCACTGCTTACTCCGATATTGTCCATTAATCATAGTAATAAGAGTATGTTAGAAGGGAATGTGCAAAACATAATATGTTATGACACATTATTATTTTACCCATTTAATTACTTTGCCCGATTTCTGGTCCAGTGAATGCAGTGCCCCGTTCCACAATGGTAATGAAGAATTACAATGCAGCTCTCTCTTCTGTGTTTTAGTTCCGACCATTTCGTAATTAATGCAAATTGCAAATTTCCTGCCCTTGCTTTGCAATCAGAAAAGCCTCACACTCTTGGCAGCCATTTAACAAATGATATCGTGTACATACTGTGGCGGAAGAACTTCAAAGAAATTCAACTTTCCCATTTAGCCTATTACCTTAAAAAAACTCTTCAGTGTTATTTGACACTCCTTAATGATCTTTTCCATTAAAAGTTCCCATTATTCAACGTCTTGCATGCTGTGTTGCACTGAGAAAACAGGAAAGGAAATATCCTTTCTGGGGATACATTCATTTATCGCTATTACTCACTGAGTTTGATATTCCTTTGGCCCTGGATGCCTGGCTAGTTAACGTAATTAATTTTTTGGTTAATGTTGCAGGGATTTCTGCAATACCTGAATCAATTAAACATTTCCCCAGCATTGTAAATAGGTATAGGGGGTGATATAGGGACTGACTACTGAGAGCATAAAGTCATGTTCTCTGGTACACTAGCTGTGTAGTTTTGCTATAGATATGCCGGAAGCTCAGCGCTCTGCACAAATATAGTAAATTCATCCTGATATGTCCTCTGTTTGAACCTGTTAGTGTTGTTTCTGAGTATGTACTAGGGCGTTTAGTGGCTTCAGAGATTTGTATTATTTTGATAGAGATAAGAGCTTTGCAGGGCCTGTCGCCTCTACAGTTGACAGATATGAATCTCATCACTGGACAGCTCTAGCATTGTTGTTGTTATGTTAGAAAGAGAATGTGATGGTCTTGTATGTGTAACCACAGCTGTAGTGTAACTTCAGACAGTGCTGTGTCTGCCTCAGCCTCTTTCGCTCAGCCCTGAATGAACCTGTGTGTACTTTCATTGAACACAGAGCATATGTGTCTTTTTGTGTACTGTATATCAGCCTTTAGCATCGGCCAAAAGTCTAATCTGAGTGCACGTGTTTGTATGTTTCTACATACAAGCTGCCTGATTTTATGCCGGTCATGACATACAGAAATTATTTTAACTCGGGATGTGGGCATTTTATATTTTCTGTTTCTTCTATGTAAAGCCATTTATTCAATATTCAATGCAAGCCTCTACAAAACCAGTATAACCAATACTGATGCCACCTTGGCTTTGACACATGTACATATTTAAAAGAATATATTGTAAATCACAATAATATGTGCCTAAAAAGTGTTCATTTCAGTTTCCTTTTCAATTAAAATATTGGACATGAAGCCAAAAAGCAATTGCATATACTGCAATTACTTGAAATAACACATCCACAGTTTAATGCACAAAGTAGGCCTTCTCAAACATGTATACATATTGGATGGAATTGTATCATAGTAAATCATTTGAAATACCAACTGGAGCATGTATGTCTGTATGCGCATGCCTCTGTCACCTCTGATAACTGGGACACTACTACTGGGCACATCTCCCTGCTGAGTTTAAACACTTAAAAGCTGTGACAACTGTGTGCCTGCTCAGTGTAATATATTGCATTTGGCCCTATTTACACTTGTTATTAGAATACAAGCTGTATCCAGCTACTCTAAACAATCAATCAATTTGATTACATTGTTTGTGTTTAATTCTGCATTTTGGTACATCTAGTCTGCATTCTGATTTGATCTCATGTTTATGTAAGAGTGGGTTTGAAGGTGGCACTGTCAAATATAAACATATTAAATGTGATACTTCACAACCCGTATTAACCTTCATTTGAGAAGAAAAAGGACATTTTTTACGACTCCATTGACAGAACAGTGTTGGTGCTGCTGTGAATGTGAGAGAAAAGCACCATAACTTTTTTCAGTGAGTGGATGGCATATTGAATGAGTCAGATTGAGGTTAGGTTTTTACAAATATAGACATGAACTGCAGTTACACCTGGCAGAGATTGGCTTGCTATATGTTAACAAGCATCTTCCAGAAGATAGATATAGATGTCAAACACTCTGTTTTGGCAGTACACAACACCCATCACAACATACCACATAAGTAATAGCATAAATCATTTATTTGTTTCTCAAACCTTCCCCTGCCTACATGCCTTTCTCCATCTCTCACACATCAAGTGTTCTTGCGAGTAGTAGCCTCCCCTGAGGGGTGCGGGGGTGTGACCTTAGCGTTATCGTCACTTCTTAAGGTGCACATTGTCCGCAGTAATATGATCTGACAAAAGAACATCATGGGGCAGTCTCCTTTTATCAGTGTGTATATTTTTTGATTGCATGTGCATATCAGTATATGTTCACTACACCTACTCTTTGCACAAATAATTTAACTTGCACATCTCCTGATATATCTATCTCAACAGAAACACAACAGTGAGCAGATGCTAGCCTTTGGCACAGATTACACAGTGTAATCGCCTGTTGTGTACTAATTGCCAACGGTTTAAACTAAGGTTACAGTGACAGGAGAAGTCACCGATCCCTTTTGCAACTCCAGAATTGGTAGGCAGTTGGTGGGAGTCAGTGAACCAGCTCTGTGGCTCCAGGGCATCCTTTTGTCAGCAGCTAGGCTAGCTCGTTAGCACCCTCCTAGCCTGTGTACTGACAGGAAGCCCAGCAGTGTGAGAGCAAAACAACACCACTTACTTCACTGATCCTCAGTGTCAAACACACACTGCTGCCCTGCAAGGAAATATAGATTCAAATTACATTCACACTTGCAGATGTAACCGAAACAAAAAAACAAGTATGATAGCTTTACTTCCTTCATGTCATCTTTTTAGATTTGATTACAGACTCAGGATCTTTAGCATCTGCAACAGTCAGGCAGTTCATCCATCACATTCTTTTTTCGTCCTAGACAAAGTACTGTACCTTGCCTAGGCTTTCCCTGAATGTAATCTTTAGAGCAAACTTGAATACGGCTTCTAGTGGGACTTTTATCTTTGTTATTTCTAACAAAGAAGTAAAAAAGGAAATGTAGTATAAGAGACAGAATAATTAAGTGGGATTTGATATTTGGTTGGACACATTTTGGCACCCATTTCGAGGCTTGTACACTGAGTTGTGGATTTTAGCAGCAACTTAACTGCTGGAAATATTGTTTTTGCTTCTCACCTTCCTGCAGTGATGTATAAGTATACTCTGGGTACACTGTGACATCACTGTTGGGTGCGGTCACCAGTGCAACAAAGCCACTCTTACCCACTGTGTTAAACATTCAAACTTTCAACCAGAAAGGGCAGTAAAATGCTGTTTTTTTAGCTTGCTATTAAGTTACTTGTTAAATATATGTACTGTGATTCATTGGTCATCTTTTTCTGTTTCTTTTTCAATCTCTTTGCAGATCGACAAAATGGTTTACTACAATGCCAAAGATGACGTAAGTACAACTTGATCCCACTATTTTGATAATTTGTCCGTGTAATTAGAGATGCAAATTCTCAAATAAAACGCCACAAGCAATCCAGTCCTCCAGAGAGTATCACCATGGCAACGAACCTGATCACAGATTTTATTGATAGCCTGTAATAATCTGTGAAAAGAAGTCACTGTATGCGTGTAGGAATTAATTATGTTATATCCATACCATGTGAAGGTATGCATGCACGTATAACCAGTTGCCTTCATGCATATCACCAGTATATGTTTTGGGCCCCATACTCATAAACACATGAGTATGCGTGAGACATTGAATGCCTCCCCTGGCCTCAGACGTCATCTGTCTGCTCTCATAAACCGGGATCATCATCTAATGCCCCTCCACTGTCCCAGTGGGAAGGAACCACACACCCACAGCACACTAATGTCACTCTGTATTTGACTGACAACCGCTCTCTGTTCTCTATCTCTCTGGACGCCTGGGTTTATGTTTCTCTTCCTACAACTTTTAAGTTTCTCAATTTCTATCTGTCAGTAGTGACATTTCAGTGAATACCCAACACTGACACCTTGTCATTCACAGTAACGAGAAACTGCATAAACAGTATGTTTACAAACCGAGGGTGCACACACATGCACAGACCCCCTTAAGCCATACAATCCTTTGCAGGATAGTTTTGAAACTCAAGGCTCTGCTGTTTTGTCCCTTTTTGTGCAGCTTAATCAGACAGAGGATGGAAAGGGAAGGAAGAACCGATATCTTCCAGATGATTTTGAGATAGACCCCGACTTCAAACGACTCGTCTCGTACAACACCACTGCCGTCCACATCCCTACGGACATATATGAAGGCTGTAAGTTGAAACACACATACACATGCATAGTAGAAAAAGGCGTACAGTAATCTGTCTCATATCGGCCACACATCCCTCTATTATAAATAGTAATACACTGTAACCACCATGTCCCACCTTGCTCTCTGTCTCCCTGTCATCACTATGTCCAGTATTTACAGTACGTTCCCATGATACAGAGCTCAGCCGCCCAACGCTAGGCCATTCTAGTCTATATATAGCTCAAATGCCAACAAGCCAATGTCCAGCACACTTTAGCCCCCTCTTGTCAATGATAGGTTTTTTGTGGGTGCTTTGTACTTGCTTGAAGCTCTTCTCAGTTATTTTGGTGTGTTTATAACAAACGTACATCCGTGCTTTTCTGTTGTCATTGCTTCTTTTACTGTGTTAATTTTTCTTGGTCATTGTTTTCATCATAAACAAAGTGAACATAGTGTTTTTAGCCATTTTAGCAATATTGCTATAGGGATTGCATTGTTGGTCTGTTGGCCAGTCCACTGCTTTGTCCCAGACTGTTGGATTGAATCAAAATCTCTACAGACATTCATGGTCCCCAGAGGAAGAATCTGACTTTGTTATCCCCTTTTTCTCGTAATGCTTGTATAGATTGCCATGAATTTTTGTACAGATATTCATGGTTCCCAAAGATGAACCATAATGACTTTAGTGATCCCCTGACGTTTTATCTAGTTGCAAAACCTGCAAAACTGATGACACGTAGTATGGAGGGTTGCATAAAGAGGACACAGTTCAGTTCAGAGAAATCTAGTATAGCAACATTACATCATTGGCTTTGCACGCTGCTTAACATGACATTGCATTTAACAACACACAAACTCAGCAGGCATCAAAACAGTTAAAATATTTCCTTATACCCAGGCATGAGCTAATTGCCTCATTGGCATTGATTGAGCATTCACTGTCAATTTCAGTAATGACCGTCACAATGGGTTTGCTAAATGCAATGGACTCAGTCACATGACTTTAATGTCCTTACAGAGTGAGTAACTCCACATAAGTTGGACTATAAATGTGCAGAGTGATGAGCCTCTGAGGCCTCTGACTGTGCGGATATTTTTTGTCATTGTCAAATGGCCAAATGCACTCAGTTATTTTTTACAAGCAACAGTTATAATAATCAAAGGGCGGGGGCGGGTTTGGGTGTTGAAGAAGGGGTTGTTCCTTGTGTGATTTATCAGTTTGTCTTTTGCTCTCTTTCTGTAACTATATATGGCCTTGCATTCTTTCTTGTTTATGGCAGTTCTTTTTATTACAAGAATTCCTTAGAGTTTCTCCAGTAGTCTATATGCAGGATCCCAATTGGATGTTTTTCAAAATGTACACAATTTGTTATTTACATGGTCCCCAAACCTCTACCATACAGTGCAATTGGTTCAATAAATGATATGAACTTTATGAGCAGGGTCTGCTTTGGTACATTACATTTTATGTTTTTTTTTTGGATCAAATCTGCTCATATCCTTTATTTCGTATTTCATTTTTCTTTACCGCTAGTGGTTTTCTAGATTCTGATTGGCTGGAACAGTGTTTTGTGGCTCGTGCACTCCTTCATGTTTGTTTTCCATTTACACAGCCAAAGCTGTGTTTTAACACTGGGGTTTTTTTTTCAGTGCAAACAGACAATAAAGAGCTAGGTGACCATGAGGAGATATTTGCTGAATTTGACAGAAAGTGTTTTGGAATAGCATCACATACTATAGAAGGTGGCCTATTATCTATTTTTTGTAATTTTGATTAACTGACCATTTAATGCTCCATATTTTAACTGTCCCTTTGCTGCATCACTCTGGCTTATAGGTTGTGTGGATCTGTCTGATCTTTTCCAGTTCTCAGGCAGGTAGTGGAGGGTGGGGTCTGGGTGGAGCTCTAGTTAGCAAAGTAGCTAAACTAGGATGGTGTTGGTGCTCCCTCTCTCCCCCTCTATTTCTCTATGTCTATCTCCAAGGACGGGCTGCCACTCCGACTGGCCAGCACTGTCAGCGTTGCCATGGCAATGTGTGTGTGTGTGTGTGTGTGTGTGTGTGTGTGTGTGTGTGTGTGTGTGTGTGTGTGCGTGTGTGTTTAGAAGGAGACACATACTTAGACACCCCCTGGTTTTCTATCTTGTTGTGTGGAGGTGGAGGAAGGACTGGTTACTTGATTAGAGGACTTTGTCTAGACAAGGCTGGCGTCCTTGTGGCTTTTACTGTTGCTGAAGGAGAGATGTGTCATCAACATCATCTTCTTTTTTGCGCTAGACTTCCTCCACAACGCCCACCCCTTTTCATACTTTGCTCTTTCTCTTTCTCTTTTTCCTCTCTTTGTTTTTTATTTCCTTACCCCTACCTTTTCCCCTAGTTATTTTGCCCTTTTGTCATTTCTCCTCACCGCCTTGCTCTCTTCTTCCTTACCGTCCTTCTCCTCAATAGCTCTACTCCTTCACCCTTGATCACTCCACCCTCCCCTCATCCCTCGCTCCACTTTATTAAGCATATTAATAGTGAGGTGTGTGGAGACAAATGTGCTACTGTCTTTGTCCCCCGCATTAGTCCTTCTGAGTGGAATCCTTTGTCCCTGCTGATCCAGTGTGGGTGGTCAGACTGGGATTCATTATCGTGTTTACGTGTGTGCGTGCATGCACACTAGAGATGAATCAGAGTTTGTCTGTGTGTGTGAATGTGTTTGAGAGAGAGAGAGGGAAAGAAACACCTAGGGTGTGAGAATCAGCATGTGTGTCACATTGCATGCACCTACTGTATGGATCTCATGGCTGCGTATGCGTGTCTTCTTGCTCATTGGGCAGATTGGCGTGTATGCGATAAGAGGAGATGAGGGGAGGGCGTCGCGGCCTTGGCAGGAGATCCTAAGCTCGTCTGATGCCCGTTTGCATCAACGCTGTGTGGCACGCGTCAGCCCGAGACACACGCACTCTGTGACGTGCTGAGATGCTGTGACACTGTGTATGTGAGCGTGTTTGTATCGAAGTCATGGCCCCTGTGGCAAAGCTCACAGTGTAGAACTATATTTATTTTAATTTTTTTGCACTCTTATGCCACTTGATATATGTCCTATTTCGTGAGCCGTAAAAAGACTTGACTGGGGGTAATTGCTCTTGATCGCAAGGCAGGGGAGATTACTAAATGGGTTTTGCTCACCTTCATCACCTCAACACCTTTTCTCATGCTACAGAAATATGTGTGTGTGTGTGTGCTGGTGTCATTTCTCTCCATAGCCACTATGAGTGTGTTGCGTGTCTCTAAATCTACACCTTCATTGCCTTGGGTGATTTTCATAAACACTCACATGATAACTACACTCAAGCCGTCACTCCTGTGGCAATACCAAATGATCACCTATTTGTCAGATGGTCTTCACACATCACTACCATAGGCACACACTTATATTTACATCACTGGAATTGAAATGTGATTCACTACTGCCGTTTTTCGCGTTTCGTTCTTTTCCATTGTCTTTAATTCTTCGGCCACTCCTGTTTGTAAAAATAGATAAAGTTGGATTGAGTCTATCCGAGTCAGGATCAACTGGGTGTTGACATATCATACAATGTGTGGTGTAGCAATTCTAATAATTTGCTTCCTGACCAAGTTGCTGCTTACAAGTTTACAACTAGTTAACAACTAAAATCTAGACTATCGATATCGCTTAATGAGAGAAATCTAATTTTTCAAAAACGTCTAAAAACATGAATGAATGATTGGCGAGAATTTGTGTTATTGAGGAATTTAAAGGTGCTTAACAATGCAACTCTTAAGTGCATTAAATTGCTGTTTGTCTGGAGAGTTGAGGTGTTAATGTTGGGATGTAGGAGAGAGATGTGTCTTGTGGTCTTTAATGGAAAATAATAAGAATGACATACGCTACCAGTATATGTTGCCCCAAATATTAGGGGATTGTTTTAGTTTTTTAGAGGGAGATTGTATTTCAGTGCTGTGGAAATGCTTGCAAAAAGGATCCGTTGGTGCTCATGTCACAATCAGTAGTGAGTGGCGAAGTATCATCGAGTACAGGGCACCTTCTGATACAATGATTGCAGGTTCTCACCACTTCAGCCCCCACCATGTAATTACTTTCAAATGCACAGGCAGTTTCAGCCACCAGCTAGCTGATGACAGGGAACACCACAGGGCATCGCTTGGCAAGACACCGCGCAGCTTTTCCATCCTCACCACCATCACCCTCATCAGTCACTGGCAGAATCCTGTTTGATTTGTTTTTGAAAGCATCTGCATGCCTCACAGGGAATATTTAGTAGTACTGGTTGTTTTGTTTCCATATTCAATTCCCATGTCTTATCGCCCCATGAATCATTCTTTTATTTCATGTCTTCACTTGTGATTTTTGAATAGAACGATTTATGAAGACGGCATGGCTGGGCATTGCTGAATATATTATCATCTGAAGCAAACATATATCAGTTCTCATTTTTAGTTGTTTTAAATGGTGACCACTCAGTGTCTCAACATTTACAAACCTCAAATAGGTCCAACCAGAGTCTTGCAGGTTTGCGAGACCAGACCCAAAAAGCTCAGTACTGTAACCAACCTGTTACCGTTATCAATTCTGGACCTGACCCAACCTGTTAATAAAAGACCCACAACCAAACGTATACCTGTAATTTGTAGACTAAGTGCGTAGTCACACTGCCATTTACTCACTACTGGGATCAAAGTAAATTCGCACAAATTTTTCAGGTCAAGTTCAACTTTTTTGTCACACAAATTTGCACTGTTAAGCAATAGCAAGCTGTCTAAATTATAATAATTGTCCCCGTTAGCTAACAAGCTCAACTGGCAGTTTGCAAATTTGCTAGCTTTGAGATCTTTTCCCCCCACCTATAGTAAGTCTTTATTTCAACTTTTGCAGTAACTGTTTGGTTTGTTACATGTTTCTGACACTCAATCCAGAATTATACCCTTTTTTTGTTTGTTGCATTATTTCATCAATTAAAAAAAGTCTTTATTTAGTGAAAGTACATACAATCCGGAGAACAAAACTACATACTGAGAAAATAGAAAAAAGCTAGAGCTATTGTGACTGACAGGCACTAGCATGTTCCCGACTTGCAAGTCATTAGCTTGTCAGCTCCAGTATTCACAAACTAGCCTTGCGAATCCCTACGTCACCAAGGTGGCCATAGCCGTTAAGATAACGCCTGTAAAGGTGGAAAAAATACTGCAAGCTGGAACATGTTGTTAATTTTGCCTGTTTTTTTTTTTACTTCTTTTACTTCTCGGGCCCACATTTGATTCGATTTTTACCCTTACCTATATGTAGTAATATGTACATGTCTGTACTAGGATTGGGCTTCGAGAACCGGTTCCAACTTGGCATCGTTTAAAAAATTATGATTCCAATGGAATCGTTTCTTTATTGGAATCGTCTGGAATCGTTTGAAAAACTTGGTTTTGAATCCGATCATTGGTTCCAAATTTAACATGAGCAAGTTTTGGTTTCCGTAGCGGCCATCGTACTTCTAGGTGCTTGTTGTGTTGCAGCCATGGAGCACAGTAAGTGGCGCTCTAAAGTGTGGTTAAACAAGCCCGGTGAAACTGTAAATCATCATTGAATCGAAAGACAATGTTCCTCTTATCTGTGAAATAAGCATGTGACCAGTTTCAACTCCACCCCTTAAAGAATTGAAATCGATAAGACCCGGAAATCGAAATGAAGAATCGGCATTGAAATCAGAATTGTAAAAATCTAAATGATGCCCAACCCTAGTCTACATGTACCTGTTACATATGGGTTACGCGTAGGTTACATGTTACACAAGTCCTGCACCATTGCTCAGTGCCAGCTGATTAAAAGTAATTATTCAAAGAAAACCACTGCCAGTGGCTTCCTTCCCTCTGTTCTTCATTTCATCTCCCGTTTTTCTCTGTTCACTCATTATGTTGTTCATCGACATTGCTTTATTATTTATCTTGTAGTGTTTTTCCATCTGTGAAGAAAAACATGTTTACTGACATTCTTTTAGGAATTGGTAATATCCACATTTGTTGCTCTAAGTATACAGACACACAAACACATGCACCCTCCCCTCCAATATCTCTCAGGCCATGGCACCACACCTTACAAATAGAGCTTACTGGTACTTGCGTTGCTGCTGTGAGACTCATTTCTTCCTCTTGTCATGGTGACCTCGAGCAAGCAACAGAAACATTGCCACAGAGATGGATCTGTTTACTATAAACTGCGATTTGTTCCAGTGTTTGGCTGACCTTAGAGGACACGGCCTTGCCACGCCTTTGATATTGTTGCTGAGGGTTAGTGGGGCCTGATCTGCCCATTTGGGGTGTGTCTGCATCCAAATTCCCGTGGGAGACTATAAGGGGTTTGTCAATTTAACACAGGAGAAATGCATAAAACAGACACAGTGAGTAAGGACGCACTCTGCCTCTCAGACATTTATTTTGTCTCTCTTCCTTATCATGTACAGATACAAATCGCCTAACAGCTTGGTCACTAAATTGACTTTCTGCAGTGGCAGCTGGTGGACAAATGAAATACTGAATATGACTTTCCTTGTTAGTTCGCTGTTCAGTATGTGCAGTATGGGGGGGGGGGGGGGGGATACCAATGCTTCCCGTATGTGGTCTTGTTATGCTGAGACTTCTTGTTACTGATCTCACAAAAACCAACAGGACTAATCCATTAAGGGCCATCCTCTGGGAGCTGACAGATGAGGCCTGAACAATTTGTCACCACTTATCATTGGGATGCGCTTTTCTCTACAATACCACGGGGAGCAATTTAAGGCATGGCCTAAACTCTCTTTAACCGACAAAGCATGGTAATAGAGCCTTGGTACAGGAGGTGGTTGTGAGGAGGTGAAGGAGTGAGGAGCCAGAGGGAGCGTGAGAGCCACAGGACAGTGAGCAGAGAAAACGAGGGAGGGTGAGAGGAAAAAAAGAATATTTTTCTAGACTTCATGGCTGGGCATTGCTTATTTACTTCTCCAAACAGACTAGAACACACTGTTCTCTGCTTGTCTCTTCCTGCTGAGTTGTCAATCTAATTCTCTAACTGAGTTAAGAGTAAAGGTGCTTTAAACTAACTCACCATAACTCACTTTTAACCACATAGCTTCTAGGTGTCTGTCACGAATGAGTCTGCCTCAGCAAACCCCGGACCTCCTGGCTGTCCCCTGTCTCGTCCTGATTGTTCTTTGTTGTTTCTTTAATCCAATTGCTATCACAAAGCACACACACACACACACACACACACACACACTATGAGTCATGCACAGCATCAGGTTGACATGCTGCCCACTCTCCCAGGCAGAGCGCTGCCTTTTTTGATCAAACTAGATTGTCGGAGCATTAAGCCAGTAAGAGCTCCTGCAGACAAACAGGTAAACAAAACGCTTACTGTATGTCTGTCCCCAGAGTACCAAGGAGGAGGTTTAGTCTTATTCCAGAAATATGAAATTGAATCATTCTGTTTTTGCCTTCCTCTCCTCTCTCCACTTTCTCCTCTCTTTTACTCACTTTCCACCGCTACGGATTTTGGCCTTTGATTTGAGAGCAAAAAAGTAATGAGAGAGAGAAATGGAAATATCTCATCATAGCGGCTTGAAATCAGTTTCAATATCTGTGGGAAGGCTTCCTCTCAGCCAGGCAATGTCAGTAGCCTAATACTGGCAAATCCGTGTGTGTGTGTGTGTGTGTGTGTGTGTGTGTGTGTGTTTTAGGCTTTTAAGCTGGTTTCTCCTTCAGAATTGCTTTTTCAGATTAAATGGAAACATTTTGACATTTTATGATGTTGTACTTCTGTTCAAATATAACTGTGTGTGTGTGTGTGTGTGTGTGTGTGTGTGTGTGTGTGTGTGTGTGTGTGTGTGTGTGTGTGTGTGTGTGTGTGTGTGTGTGTTCCAGCCACCATCATTTTGAATGAGCTAAATTGGACAGAGGCCTTGGAGGATACTTTCCGAAAAAACAAAGAGGAAGATCCCTCAATCCTCTGGCAAGTGTTTGGCTCTGCCACCGGATTGGCTCGGTACTACCCAGGTGAGCAGCCCAGCAGCCAATGGGGTTACTCCAAACAGCCTTCTGACCTTCCTGTGGCCAGTGATGGGGACATAAAAAATTTGAATCATTGCGTTGCTGTCCACCGACTTAGGGCTGGGAAAGAGCCATGAATCCCTTTTTGGAAAACATATATATAAATATATGGTCATGACCATCTCATACTTTTCTGTTTCAAAAAGATGCACTTTACCACAAAAGTCATGAGTCATGAGAGTTTGCTTTTGAATTGTCCTCTATTACTCAAAGATTGTAATGAAGGAATAGTTCAAACATTATGGGGAATACCATACGCTAAGAGTACATGAAAATATTGATGCCACTAGCATGGCTGTACGCTAAATAACAAGCTGGCAGGGGGCAATTAGCATAGCTTAGCTTAAAGAAGTGGCTGCTGGTCACCAAGTCATAGTTACAGTACTTAACTACCTGTAAAATCCCAAATGGACAATTTTACCTTTCGATTTCTTTATGGATTAAACAGGAGATGCGTGTGTAGAACTATAAAGGTGCCAGTAGGAAAATCTTTGAACTTTGGCGCCAGGCTAGCTTTTCCCCCTGCTTCCAGTATTTATGCTAAGCTAAGCTAATAGCCTCCTGGTTCGGGTTACATACTTAACACACAGAAATCAGAGTGGTATCGATCTTCTCATCTAACTCTCAACAAGAAAGCAAATTAGCTTATAAACTATTATTTTAAGATATATTAAGATATAGGAATATAAGACATAAGACACACATATTCAAGTACCTTAAATCCAAGCCTATGTAATAAACATACTCCCCTTTCCCCATTTTCTTCCTTCTGCCAAATCCCAGCATCCCCTTGGATCGACTCGAGCAATTCAGCCAATAAGATCGACCTCTACGATGTGCGCAGGCGACCGTGGTGAGTGTAGACACTTATAATGGGATGTGCAGTTTTGTCATATCACACATTCATTTGAAAAAAAATTTATTTGCATGTTGAATAAACTGATTACACATTATGGCATCTTTACACAAACACACACACAGTTTAAAACAATCAAATCCAGGTCTCTGACCAAAGCCAAACCCACTCAAACAAAGACATCAGAGCACTATGATGATTAAGCCTCTGCAGATCAAAGGGTACCAACACAAAAGCTTCATTAGTCTCCTAAAAATGATTAAATTATGTCTGAAAAGCCACCAATCCTCTTTTAACCATATTATTAAATTTCATTAGCCTCCAAAATCCCCATCGGCTACTGAACACTCGAGCTCTGAACAAAGACACACAGCAATTTGTTTATTAAAGAAATTGGAGAAGAGAGGTAATTAAAACAGTCAAAGGTCTGATTGATTTCAAATGATAGTGATATTTGTTTACCTGCTCAAAGAGAGATAACAGTGAGGAGACTGCAAAATATACGCTTGTATCACTATTTTATGTGCTGAGGTTTGTGTTATGTAGATTCCTTAAAAATAATTTCTGCATTATAATAATTCCCTTGTGTGTGTGTTTTCCACTACTGTGCATATGTACATGAATGTATGTGCTCAATGTCCACAACCTTTGTGTGTGTCTGTTGTTACTCACCAGGTACATTCAGGGGGCAGCGTCACCCAAGGACATGCTGATCCTGGTGGATGCGTGAGTGATAACCTTATGATTCATCTGTTACAGTCAGATTTGATTTGATTTTGTGCGCCAGAAGTCCCTGATGCTAACTCTCTGACTGTGCTGTGCCCACGGCTGCCTCAGCACTCATGTGACACTGACAAACAAAAAGCAGTCAGTGTATGACATCATCATTTACAGTCCAGTTGTTTCTTCCTGTGATGAGCGATTTATGCCTCAAAAGTTTAGGTTTAAAAGAGCTGTTCATGACATCAGTATGTTCAAAGAGAATTATGGAGCAATATCTGTCACTACAGCATTTCGGTCTTTGATCAGAGGACTACGGATAATTTTTCAGAAACATACAATTTGAAAGTTTTCTGATTTCAGTGTCCATTTCAAAACTGTGAAAATGGGGTTTATTTTTCCGTATTCACCAAGACCAAACAGTTGAAACATCTTAATAAGTAAAATTTGTTTGTGTAGAAGAGGGTAGTTATGGGAAAACTTTAAGGTTAAGGGCAATATTCTACATTTGTATTATTGTTGATACAATCCTCTGAAAAGAGCAAAACCAACAATGAATTGATATTATTAGCAAGTGCTGCCTGTTTTTCCAAAGCCTGATATAGTTTGTTCCTTTTGTCCAATAGATGTCCTTTTTTTGTCAAAAAAAAAATTAAAATGAGATCAATGAGCCACACTGTTGCACTTGGTCACATTTTCCTTCATTACTACTTGATACTGTACTGTACTGTAAATCCTCACTAAAACTAAAACAACAAATGTGTATTAATCTGCAGCTATAAGTAGTCCCAGACAAATACACGTTACTCCTGTTTCAGTAATGTTTGTGAAAAACAACAGTGCCCAGCTATTTTAAGAATTGAAAATTCATTTTTTGGAGGATTTAAATCTTCAGTTGGATCCAAGAATATGTCAGTGTGGTGTATTCATGTTAGCGTCAAAGTGATTTGTCTAAATTCTACTGCTCAGGTGGAGTTTCATTATAAATAACACTCATGGCACAGCACCAGGGCTAAATGACAGCGCAAATGAAAAACCAAATTTGTCCACTTGCAGCTCTTAACACAGCTCTGGTAATTGGCACACAGAGGATTGATGAGGCGATTGAGAGATTTTTCCAGTTTCTGTCCTTTTCTATTCTTATACCTGCAGGAACCAATTAAGTTGTGTATTTATAGATCCATCGGGGCAGGGTTCCCATCTATTTTTAGCAAGAGCAGTACAATATAGAAAATTATTAAATGGGTCTAGTCTTGACAATGCTGAACACTGATATTTTTTATTATTAATCATTTTATGCTAACATTCACAGTGTGAATTTGTGTGCAAGGAATGAGTTGAGAATGTTCAGAAGATTGTGTCGTCCGGTGACTTTCGCGCGCAGAAACTCAAGTGAAGATAATGACCTCTTCTGAAGTCCATCATGTTTTTTTTAATCCTCCGTGCCCTCCTTGGCTACTAGCAACTGCGTAGGGGATGGGTGGGGGCGGTGTGCGATCACGGAAGGCTTGTATCTTATGGATGCACCGACAGTTTTGTTGTCATTACTTAGAATTCCTCATTGGGGCGACAGAAACTACGCAATATAGCTTTTAATAATATTGAATAATGCCGTAAAACACAGACTGTCTTTGTCCCAAACTGCAGGAGCGGCAGCGTTTCGGGTCTCACCCTGAAACTCATCCGAACTTCCGTCAACAAGATGCTGGAGACCCTTTCTGACGATGACTACGTGAACGTGGTCTATGTGAGTATTCACGTAGCTAATACCTAAATTTCATCACCAGTAGAAATAAATGCGGCTTATAATAATATTTTATTTGAAGTGCTGAACTTTCTATGCTTTCAAGTTACAATTACATATTTTTTCGTTTTTTTCATGACGTTCTTATGATTCTGTATGTGTATTGAATTTCCAGTTGCACACATTGTTGAGTGTTAATGTGGACCTATTTGTGGCTTGGCTGTTTGGGTAGCTTTACTCCTGTGGTTTGAGTCATTGGTTTAAACATGGCACTGACCTTTTGAGTGACTTATTGTACTGCACATGGATGGATCTTTACAATGGCTGCAGATGTGCATGGATGCATGCATGCTTGTGTGCTCATTTGTCTGACTCAAAGTACCTGTGTATATATTTATATATACAGTACATGTGTGTGAGTGTGCATGTGTGTTTGTGCAGGGTTATGTATGAGCGACATGTCTCAGGATCTTCAGAGCTGATTCCAAGTATGTGTGCCTAAGCGAGCACATGACACAGCTTGAGCAAACCCTGAAATGCCACAAGACAAGTTTAACAAATGAATGTGTGCTGTATTTATGACTCATACCTTGAATCAACGGCATGTAATGGAAAAGGCCCCAGCCTATTTGAAATTCTGTAGAAATCTCAGCACCAAAGAGGGTAAGGAAATATTCATCTATCATTATTTAAAGCTCCATTGCAGTCTGCATAAGTCAGATTCATGCTTCCTAGCAATATTAGTTGTGTGAAGAAAAATAACACAATTTTAAGTGGTTACAGTGGTTATTTCATTCTGTTGGAGGAATTTGAGAGACGTACTGGAGGCAATCACACTGGGAATGATTTTCACGACTAAAATGTGAAGAGCACCACTCTAACTTGATTTTGAGGAGTAAGAACCACTGCTGGAATCCACCTCGTTATGCTGTTGCTAGGCAACCATCAAACTGCAGCTGTCTGTCACTTAGTGAGCATAGCTTGTATACGTTAGCTAATGTTGTCAGCTAGCCAAAGACCTCACACAACACTTTAATATATATTTTCTGGTGAAACGAGTGAGGAGAATTATTAGAATTGTTTTCCTCGTTTACACTGAATGTATTGGACAAAGGTGAAAATGTTTTAAACCCAAAAGAAGAAAAGAAAGACTTAAAGCAGTAGCCTAATTTAAAATGTTGAAGTGCTTATTCTCTTTCTTGCCAGGAGCTAGATGAGAAAAGATGATTGATACCACTCTTATGTGTGTTTGTCAAATATAAGTCTTGCAGGGTGCCACCTCTAGCTCACCCAGTAAGAGCGTGCGCCCCATGTAGGCTGAGTCCTTTGCAGCGGCCCTGGGTTCGAGTCCGACCTGCGGCCCTTTGCTGTGTGTCATCCCCCATCTCTCTACCCACTGTCACTATCTAATAAAGGGAAGAAAAAAAATTATATATATATAAGCTAACTGGCTTCATATTTACTGTACAGACAAGGGCATGGTATCAATCTTCTCATCGAACTCTCAGCAAGAAAGCAAGTTAGACGTATTTCCAAAAATCTTAAACTATTGCTGCCACTGTCTTGTTTCTTCATTTCTTTTTCGCTCTAGTTCTCTCTGTGCACTTTATCTTATAATAGATCCCACACATAAACACATCCTTTCTTAATGTCACACCACAAACTTACATGTTTATTTTATGTACAAAGTGGGCATGAATCACCAGCGTTTTTTCTTTTTAGAACCATTTGCATAAATTCAGCATACAGTTAGTCTGTCTGGCTGCAAACTCCTCAACTCTCCAACTGTTATTGCCCAATTTGCCCCTTTTTTTTAAAGTTATAAAGTTACTAAGGATGCAAATTAAAAAAATAATCTCACTCCAGTTACTGCATCTTTGGCGCTGGATACATAATGCACTCTACCTGAAATCTCCTTCTTAATCCTTATTTTCCTCCTCTTTGTGCATCGGAGGGAATGTTAAGGATTTCATTTTAAGTTGGTTTTCCAAATGAACCATTAATTACATTTTCTTTCACTTCCCTTAATAAAGTAATGGTTTATGTTTTTGTTTTGAATTTTCAAATCAGCTAAGTGAAAGGGCTTTTGACGTTAATGAAATAAAGCAGCAGTGTAATAAGTAACCTATATTGATGGCATCCAGCTCAGTTTGTAGACCTTCAGAAGCTTTTTGAAGGGACAATCTGTTACAAGCTTTTAAAATAAAATAGTGTAATTAACAGTTTAATGTATTTCTGACTAAATCCCTCACTAAGGCTATATACAGTATATGTCTCCTTTGCCAATGAAGTAGATATATGTGCATCTTTATTTCTTAATAATCCTTTATGCTTTCTTTCTCAATACCAGTATGTTGTGCTGTGAATACCGCAAGGTGTCTCTCACACACATACACACACACACACACACACACACACACACACACACACACACACACACACACACACAGATTTTCAGAGTAATTCTCTTATCTTAATAAATGGAAAGACTGAGATTGTGTTTGTGAATGCACTAAAAAGGTAGAGAACAGTGATAGTTACTATAAACAATTTGAGCTATTTTTTTGTATACACAAGCCTATAAAAATAACATACAGCATGCTGTTCTGCTGAGCTTTTGTCTGAGATATTTTAAGATGTGTATTACAAGTTAGATGAAGTTGTAGCGCACCATGGTTTATATATTTGTTTGTGTGTGTGTGTGTGTGTGTGTGTGTGTGTGTGTGTGTGTATTTTTAGAGGACGAATGTCTTGGCAGTATTTGTCCTGAAACATCAACCAACATGTTGAATAGTTGGAATTGTGAGCTGCAGACTCCTTTGGCATTCTGAAAACATAACCCCATGTGGCTAAAGGAAAAAATGCAACGAGATGACAAATACATTGTGTGAAAGTTTGTCCTTTGCTTGTAGATCCTGGCTTTAGCTTCCTTGTTATCTTATATACTTTACTAAAGTGCTGACTATCTTTTAAAATATGCAATACTGGCAGTCATCGCAACATGACTTGTATTTGCAGCTGTTCTTATTGTACTCAGAGAATACAAAGTGTAAGTCTCTTTCAGGTGCTATCTCCACTATTTTGTCATTTACTGTATATATGACATTTTATTTCTAATGTTATGTAATCTTGAGAAGGATTTTTAGATAATAAGGATGACCTAAAGCAGAAGGTACAATTCAGTCATGCAACCAGCTTTGCAGATCCAAGCGAATGTTAATAAAGAAAAGAAATTGCATGAAATTAGTGGTGAGTATCTGCAGATATTCAACTGTGTGTTGCAAAAAATTATAAAAGCACTGTAAAACCAGAATTTGTCAATGGTGTGTGTGTGTGTGTGTGTGTGTGTGTGTGTGTGTGTGTGTGTGTGTGTGTGTGTGTGTGTGTGTGTGTGTGTGTGTGTGTGTACTATGAGAGTGTGTTATAGCATGCATGCGTGTTTTGCACATGTTGAAGGCTGCAGTCAAGACCAAAACAGATGTTAGGTATTAATGAGCCATGTCCTAGTCCTCCATAGATGCTGTGTTTGTGTATAGGTTTTTATTTGTGTGTGTGTGTGTGTGTGTGCATAAGTTGATAAGGTTCCATCTGTTCCTCCACATTAACTATTCACCTATATTAATCTGAAGATGCTTTACATGTAGAGCTGTGTAATTGTAATTTAACCAGTTACTTAATTTCTGTCTCTACGGCATAATCTCTCCATAATCAAGATCTTTTTTGTTGTTTTTTACCTCCTTATGCCACTGTTTTCACATCCCTACCTGCTCGCCTGCCAATCCTTCCTTCTGCTCCTATAGCTCCCTTCGGTCTGTGCAGATTTTGATTAAGACTGATTTCATTTCACACATGACATATTTTTGCAGCTGCAAAGCCAATATGTTAAAGTGTTAATAAAGTAATTACTTTATAACATTTTGTCAATACATTTTTTATAGGATCTTAAATGGAATCAATTTAATGTCTCTCATGAAATACCTTAGTTTAAGCCAATCCTATATGCTTAAGGGGCACCGCATGACTCCGTAATGAAGGGGAAACAGACCACATATTTAACAGAAAATATGCGCAAGTGCCTTCCCTCCACTTCCCATCATCCCTCCTTCCCTCTTCCCTCCAGTTCAATGAAAAGGCCATGTACGCATCATGCTTTGAGAACCTGGTTCAGGCCAACGTCCGCAACAAGAGGATGCTGAAAGATGCTGTGCAGAGCATCACGGCCAAGGGTATCACCAACTACAGAGGCGGCTTTGAGCTGGCGTTCGAGCAGCTCGCACAGGTAAAGTGTCAGCGTGGGCATTTGTGTGGTATCTGGCTACCATAAGGGCGTAGGAGTATGTGTGTTTACTGGATGGTGGTAGGGATGATAACGTTGTGGACAGGACTGTCAATCTGTTGTGTTTGATCATTTTATTCTGCAATGTCCCTTGGCATATGCAGACCAACCCAGAGGCTTGATGATGTCTGTGAAATCTACTTAACAGTCTGATGTAACTTATGTTCATTTAATGTATCATTTTCATTCAATTATGAAATTAATGATGGAACATAGGACTCACTGACAACTCAATCCCAGTGGTGTTTTTATAATGAGTGAGTATATGCCGACCTCTTGTGGTTGTTTCGGACATTGCAGATTTTTGTATCAGTGCAAGAGCTCATGTTTCCCTTCTGTAACTGTATAAAGAGGATATAACCTTCACTTCCTTTTGCAACCACTTGTTCAGTCTGTTACTAACAACAATACAAATGTTTTAATTCACTTCCTTGTTTGAATAGTGCTTAAAATACAGACATTTTGCCTTTGTGTCCACTAGATGAATGTGTCAAGGGCCAACTGTAACAAGATTATCATGCTGTTCACTGACGGAGGAGAAGAGAGGGCAGAGGAAATCTTTGAAAAATACAACCCAAAGCAGGCGGTAGGACTGTAAACACAAGATTCTCAGAGAGTAAAATACGGCAGTATTTTATCACCATATTCAGTTTTTTACTCTTCTTCTTTTCATAGGTGCGCATATTTACATTTTCAGTTGGTCAACACAACTACGACAAAGGACCAATACAGTGGATGGCCTGCGCTAATAAAGGTACAAAGTTGCATTTGACATGCATCACACATCTGATGCATATTCTTCTGTAGCATGATGAAAATACTTTGAAGTGCCTGTGATCCAAATGTAAACAAAATGATTTTAAATGATTGACAGGTCTTTGATAGCACCAGACAACAAAAATATGTTACGTTAATGCTTTCTATATTAGTAATATTTTGTAGACACACAATTTTAATTATGAGCATCTGTCACAACACACAACATGCACAATATTTCATTTATTGTGAGCACACCTTTATTTTAGATGATCATAACCCTTTAAGTTCATTTTTAAGTTTGTTTTAGTCAACCTGAAGTAAGAGGTGGGTGGGGTTTGTTTTTCAGTACAATTCTCATTTTTATTAGGTAGGTTATCAATCCCAGAATAGGAAAAAATAGCTTTTTAACATTATATTACCAGATAGATATGAATAAATGAAGCTTCTGTTATCACAATGGATGTTAAATAAAGTTAAATAAAAATAAAAGTTAAATAAACTGTTTTTCTTCTTTTTCTCAGGGTACTACTATGAGATTCCATCTATAGGTGCCATCAGGATCAACACTCAGGTAAACTCAAATAACAACATTGCCTTAAATACACTTGTGTATCCATTAGGGGTGCAAGATATATCGACTCAATATCGTTATCGCAATATCACTTTGCGCAAAATTATATTAAAAGTGTCGCAATAAGTATGCAATATTTAGTTTATTTTGTGGAGCGCTGCGTCCCGTCTGTTGGCTATGTGGCTTAGTTGTGTTTGATTTAGAGCCCGCTTGAAAAGCTATATGATGATCATGTTTCATTGGCCAGTTACCATGCCACTTGCACATGTTAGTACACGTCAGCACACGGTACAACCAGTAAAACATGTCCTGTTCTGTAGACATGGTCGTTATTTATTTATTCATGTTGTACCAGTCCAATATGACCGTCAGTTGAAATAAACCTTGTGTTGTAAGAAAACTTGTTTAATTTGTTATTAATCTATTTTGATTTTCATAATGGTACATTTTGTAATTTTACATGTGTTTAAAAATATCAAAATTAATATTGATATCGCAATATTCCTAATCGATATCGCAATATCACATTTGTCAATATCGTGCAACCCTAGTATCCATTAATGGCTGCTACTGTACTTGTCTTTCACTCCAGCTCCCTCCCTGGCTGACTTAACTAGTTGTGAGTTGTGCCCTCTTGTGGTGGAATGACTTACGTGCACGTAGCAAATTAAACCTGAAATCCGTCCTTCATCCTTTGCAGGAGTACCTGGATGTTTTGGGCAGGCCAATGGTAAAGGCTGACAGAAGGGCCAAGCAGGTTCAGTGGACCAACGTCTACCTGGACGCACTGGTATGTGTCGTGTGGTATAACTGACACACAGTTTATGTAAAGTGTGGGAAAAGAAAATGGCATTTGTAGTCAAATGTGGAGCTCTGCAAGAAAGAGAAGAAACATGTTTTCTGTCAAATGAAGAATTCTAGATAAGTCTTGTTCAATTATGCTAAACATTTGCTGTTTGTCATCACGCTAAACTCAACTTCAACTCTGTTGCAGAAATTGTTTGTGAAATGACAAATTAACTTCATTTCAAAAAAATGCTGCATCCATCAGTTTTTTTGTGATGCTCAAGCTTCTGTCAAGATGAACTTTTAGGCGACAGTGTAGATAAGAAACCAGTCTGGTAAACTGAGCCAAATGGTTTGGATATTGTCATTCGTTTACTGATAAGAAGCTGTCAAAGTTTGTGACTGTGTTGACCTTGTCACCACCAGAAATGTTTCTGCCTTTTGTTACGGTTAACATGTTATTTTTAAGCTGTAGCTGGTTAATGTTATTTTTTTTATACATCTTATGTGTTAATCAGAGAAATCATACAAAAAGAAAGTGACTAATTTGCCTACATATTCAATATGTTGTATGTTTCATCTTTCAGGAGCTTGGCCTGGTGATCACTGGAACTCTGCCGGTCTTCAACAAGACCAACACAGGCTCAAAGGTAAACAGAAGACTACTTTTGGATGCTCTTGTTGCTCATTTAATGTAGATTCAAATGTACTAATGCATTTTATTGACATAGTTATTGTGAGTCCTACCTTTTTTTAATATCAAACATGCTTATTTCCAGATATGTTTCTTGATTCACTCACTGAATTGACTTACTGACTAAATGTACTGTTTGTCTGACACTTTGACCCCATGGGAGAATTTAAGTCTGCGGTTTTGTGACACACCATAATGTTTACCAGACTATAAAAACAAACACACAACATGAATACTCTCAAATATCGTCTCATCCTTCACTTTCATCCTCCTCTTTCTTGTGGCACTTCCTTGTATCCTTTGTTGACTCTGAGGTCCCTCAGAGCTCTCCCACGTGCCTCCGCAGGAAGACATTCGAGCATGTCATAAAGCAAAAATCAAACCTGCAGATCAGAGAGACAAATGATCCGGTAGCTAAGTGCTTCAAGATGAGTTTACATGTCTACCTCGAAAGACTCGGGGTAACCTCCCCTATGGCTGGAGACGAAGGCTGGAAATGCCTTATCAGTGACTCATGACGGCATGTAAAGCTTTTGGGAATGAGACTGTCCAGATTTCTATTGCACCCCATTTCCTGTGCACAGTGGAAAATGACTCATCCAGAAAGAACAACAGGACACATAAGTGGGTCTTACAGTGACTCTTTCTACCCCTTCCTTCCTCTTCTCCACCCCCCCCCCCAATTGTTTTCTCTCAGAAATCTCAAAACCAGCTCATCTTGGGAGTTATGGCCATTGATGTCTCCCTGGATGATATCAAGAGACTGACGCCTCGCTTTACTGTAAGAGCACACACTACACACATGAACACAGGATTTTGTACCAGGATTCCTCAGTTTTTATTTTCACTGATATCTCCCTCTATATTTCTCTTTTCCTGTAGTTTGGACCAAATGGCTACTACTTTGCCATTGACCCCAATGGATACGTGCTGCTCCACCCTAATCTCCAGCCACTGGTAAGCCATATCACTTGACTTTAATTCAGAGTAACCAGACGTTTGCTTTTTCTAGGGGCAGTGCTGTCTGGTTTGCTTAAACCAAGTAGTTGCTCATTTACTGGCTGGGGGGAAAAAACATGACATTCCTGAATAGTCAACAGGCTTTTTAGTAGAGATGTTCCGATAGTTTATTTATGTTGTTTTTCCGTTATAACTGACTGTCAAACTTCATAATAAAGTGTCATTCATGTTTCACAAAGAGTTTAACCTGAGCCAGACCGACAACAAAGATATAAATAATATCACATCCATACAGGGATAGTAGTATACAGTTGTTAAAACATAATAAAATATATGACACACTGGTATCGGATCGGCACTCAGTATCGGCCGATACGCAAGTTCAGGTATCGGAATCGGTATCGGGAAGCAAAAAATGGTATCGGGCCATCTCTACTTTTTAGACTAAGAATACATAAAGATTGGTGTATATTGCAGCCCATAGACAATTCCTATTATTACTTACTATTATTATCTCTGCTGCAGATACACTGTTAGCCTGAATGACTACACTGACTTAACGTGTATCATTTGGCAGTCTGTTCCGTTCATGTTCTAAAAATGTCCCAATCATATGGGTCCAGACTAGAGTGATGTTTGTTGAAAGCATGGCAAGATGTTTCTCATTGACCTTTGAGATACACACTCTTCTTGTAAATTATGCATGCACATATTGGACACAGATGATTACAACATTTAAAAAATAGTGTCAACAGGAGAATTTGTCCATAATTAATGCCCTGTTCAAGGCTACAAAAATCTGTTTTGGAAACAGAAGATCAGTAACTGATGTTTACTGTTCCATTTCTCTGCTTTGTAGTCAAGGCCCACAGATTATAAAGTATATATATATATACACAGAGACTAATTGCTTGTGTTTCTGTGTAGACTGCCAAGTTTCATGAACCTGTTACGCTGGACTTCCTGGATGCAGAACTGGAGAATGACATCAAAGTGGAGGTTTGGAAAATGGATTATTCCAACTCTTACGACTCCATAAGCTCAAATCAGATCAATAGCACTGTCATTTCTGAATATAGCATGATTGATTTATCGTCTCCATTTTAAATAGAGTTAATTAATTTTATGTTTGATCATTTGGTCAACAGATGAGAAAGAAAATGATCGACGGTCTAACAGGGAATTACACAATATCTACATTGGTGAAATCCCAAGATGAGGTAATTTTATATTGACAGGATGTTGGAGTCCATGACAGTTCTAAACATATTTGCTTAAAAAAAATGTAACATGTACTGACGAAACTGTTGCCCTCAAAGCGCTACATTGACTTAGGCCAGAGGATGTACACCTTTGCACCAGTGAAGGGGACGGATTACAGGTAAATATCATATTTTAGGTATGAAATGATAAATCCTTTGTATGTGTTAAGTACTTTTTTTAACAAACTTCAGTCCAGAAATAGACAAACTCTGGATGCTTTGCACTGACACAGTTTCCAAAATGTTCATCATCATTGCATAAAACCATTTAGTTATCTTTGGGATTGGAGCTGGACTGTGGTCTTAAGTTCAAGACAAAGTCCAGGCACACTTTAGAGTGATCTATGTAAAGCCATGAGGGACCAGTGTTCACGACTTATGTTTACTTATTGGAAAATTCAGCCACCTGCTAAAAAATCCTTAGCAGGACTTACTGAAAGATTTGCTATGCTGATTTTTTTTTTAAACACAGAAGGAAACATTCAATGTTTTTATTGTGTGTTTTTGCATGTGATTTGATTGGTTGAGCAAAATGATGTGCATGCATTTAATGTCTCAGACAATGGTTCAAACAAAAATATGGATTTACAAAAATTCATGCACAATTCTTCTATAAAATCACAAAATAGTAGTAGCAGTACAGAAGCTTAAATAATTTTTTGTATGGCAAGAAAAGTTCCATGTAAATATACACTACATACTGTTATGATATTTGTGTGTGTGTGTGTGTGTGTGTGTGTGTGTGTGTGTGTGTGTGTGTGTGTGTGTGTGTGTGTGTGTGTGTCCTCTTTCAGCCTGGCCCTGGTCCTTCCTGACTACAGTATGCATTACATCCGGGCCAACATTGCAGACACAATCACCCAGGCAAAATGTAAGTGCCATCTAAATCAGTTCAATCACTTGTACCATTCTTAGTTTTTCCACTGAGTAACATTTACCTCCATTAATATAGACAGTAGACAAATAGTGCTGGATGGAAAATTACTGCTAATGTTCTAGTGACATTATTGCTCTTCATGTAAGGCTGAGAAACACTCGTGCCTCAGCTTATGGTTCCTATCCATCACTTATAGTGCCCCATGCACATACACAACCACATACATCTATACTACCCCTGCATGCCCTTGCCTCTTGTGTCGCTATGGCAACACACACCCTCAGTTGTGGTGCTGTTCAAGGTTTTTGTTGCCAGACAGCGGGACGAGTGGCTCCAGTGTCCGCTTTCACACATATAGTACTCATCAATTCATTTACAGCTAAGTAACTCTGTTAACTCTGTTGCTGTGTCTGTGTGTGTGTGTGTGTGTGTGTGTGTGTGTGTGTGTGTGTGTGTGTGTGTGTGTGTGTGTGTGTGTGTGTGTGTGTGTGTGTGCGCATGTGCGTGTTTGTGTGTGTTCATGTTCATGCTTAAGCCTATATCTAACACCATACAGTGGATCAGAGGTTCCATATGTGTGGCGTTGTCGTCTCATGTCCCTCTGTTCCCACTAGTAAAAGATGTCATTGACTTATAGTGTTACTCAAAGGACAGTTTTATTGTGTGTGTGTGTGTGTGTGTGTGTGTGTGTGTGTGTGTGTGTGTGTGTGTGTGTGTGTGTGTGTGTGTGTGTTCACTGCCTTTATGGAGCCATCCCTGGCTAGAGTCTGTCCCTCTGTCTGTATGTTTTCTGGTCTGCCTGGCTGCACTCAATAGCCAAAAGTGGGCTTTAAAGAATGTTTTGGTAACTTTGTGATGCACAGCGAACTAGCCTTGACAACCATACTTATGGTTTAGTATGTTCTAAAAAACACACACACTATTACCAACTAATTTCCAATGTGTATCATACATTAAAAGTTTAAAGTGTATCATTGATTATAAGTCTGATTTCCCACATTTAGTCAGCAGTTGGTTACTCTTTATTCCAGAAAGCTGTAAAACATCAACTGGCAGAGACTTGAAGTTTGCTTGACCTCGGTAATCCATCACAGTGAAAATTTCATCGCCTTTATTTTTTTCATTAAGTGCAGTTGTGAAGCAGGGACCAGTTTAAAAACACTCCGTGGTGGTGCTTTTAAGATTCTTCCAATGTCTGATATGTAGTTGTTGGCATGGCAACTTAATGCTTGAGCAATTATGTGAAAAAATAAGCCCAGAGGACACAAATGTTTTTCTTTTTTTTAAAGATGATATGAATTTGGTCGTTTTGCTGACATTTTGACTTATCCATGAACTCACCAACAGAGATAGTAAATGACTTTAACAATATCAAGGTAACAAAATGCATGTTGATTTTCACGGTAGCAGACAATGGCTGCTTAAATGGTAGGGAAAAAATATGTGAACTGTACATATGCAATAGCTGTAATTATAGTTAGAACATAGAAACCCAGTGATTGGGTCCTTTTTATTATGAAGGCACTATGCACACAGGGGTCAATGTCATTATGGAGAACAAGCCGGAGCCTTAATGACTACATTGCCAAACCCCAAATCTAAAACCGAGTCTTAACCCTATAATTCAATGGATAATCTAGTGATGTTTTTTTCCCTAAGAAGAAGGGAAGTCCTCCTCATGTGACTGCATGAACAGATTGTTGTTCCCACAACGTCTTTACAGATGACACTACAGATGAAAACTAGCCTTTTGACTAAATCTGGCATGTTTACAGAAATGTTTACTAATATGCACTGTCCTTTTCAAATAAAATAAAGATTACACACATAACCACACATACAAACACGCACATCTTAAACCTAAATTACCTAAACACCCCTTTCATCTCCCACTAGGTAAACTCTTAAGTGTTTCATACTTTTGTATACAATATTCTTATTCAATGTCCATTTGAATAAAATATTGTGTGTAACCCTGTTGGTTTATTTCCTTTACTGCTCTTTTTTTCAATTCCCTCTTTCCTATCCTCATCTTTTTATCCTCCTCTCCTCCTCCTCCTGTTCTCCTGCCCTCCTAAACTCTTGACCATTCCTGGTGTGTTGGATCCCCCTTCAGCGTTTTTGGGCAAGTATTCTCCTCCTGTGCTTTACCTCATAACCCTTGTCTTCTTACGCTCACACTACCAGCATACTTTGGATGTAACTTCACTTCTAATTGGTTTGTCATTTGTGGTGTTGCAGACTCACGAACACAGAAGCATTTCTTTTTCTGTTTTTCTTCACTTAGTGGCTTCTGATTAATAATGACAATTCTGTTACACAGAATCAAGCTGGCGTCTGCTCTCAGAAGCAGTGCTTCGCATGCAATGCTTGCCCACACAGCGTGTCGCAGATGGTGTGTGTGTATTTCTGTGTGCGCATGTATGTATTTAACCCCCACCTGTTCCAATGGCCCTCAGATGTGGTTTTGGCACTAACGCACTGTAGCAGGAACAACAGAGGACAGGATGTTTGCATTATTTAAAGGTGAAGCCATAAAGGAGAAAGCTGTGAGTCCAAAACATGAGTCGGTGCTTTTCTTTGTATTCTTTAGTTTTCTCTTTTTGACTCACTTTAAGTGAGTTTTACAACCTTGTTAAATAACTCCTAATGAAAAACAGGATCCCTCTTAACCCACTAAGCTTCAGCTCTGCTGTTCGTCCTTCTGTGTGCTTTGTCATCAGCTTTGTCTTGTTTGTGCTCATTGAATCAAAAACTACGGAACATGTTTGAAGGTGCAGTAGGTAAGACTTATAAAACTATAAAGCTTTCTGTCATATTTGCTGAAACTGACCCTATGTTCCAGTAGAACTATATGAAGCAGGTAATTTAAAAACAAATCCGGCTCCTCTGGCACCACCACCTGTAGTGTGATTTGCAAAAATCCACCGCTCCCTGTTCAGATGCACCAATCAGGGCCAGGGGGGTGTCTAACTACATGCCAATCACTGCTCATGCACATGCTTTCATTCTCCCTTGTGGGGGGAGGGGCTTAGGAGACTGTTTTGGGCTTTAGCGGAAAGGGGGGGAGGGATTGAGAAGTTGTCGATGTTCAAATTTTTTGGCTAAGTCCTGGATCTTCACAATCCTAACTACAGCACCTTTAAGCTCTGTGGTTTAACTGAAACTGAAGTTCCGATTTGTGTCTTCTTTATACTTTTTCAGTGGGTGAATTTAAATGTCAATTAAAAACACTTAAGTGGACTTGAATACATATCATGTCCAAATTCCCACTATGATGCTGGTTCTTGTCTTGCATTTTGCTGTGTGTGAGACTGATTCATACTGAAATCCATTCACATTTTGGATGGATTGTAGCTGCATGTCTTAGATTTTGCACTGATTCCGTAATTCACAAAGAGCAGGAATGTCATCATCAGTGTGAAAAGGCGTGTGAGAGTGCAGAAAATATAAGCAGTCGTCACTCCCCAAATCTCCCTGCTATCTATCATTATTAGATACTTTGTTGGATTAGCAAGTGGTGACCGAATATCACAGAACAAACACATGGCTGCAATTATTTCCCAATCATGACCACCATAGAGGGCAAGGAGTAGCGCATGTCGTCATGAGAAATTTTGCTGTACAGTATAATCAACTGTCAACACGACATGCCTTGGAGAATGTCAAAGGAACCTTAAGGTTATGAGCTGTGGTTAATATTCCTCCTATTTGCAGTAGGGTAATGCAAATACATCACTGAAGTGCAGTAACTCCACAGCTTTACTGTGTCACCAAAAGAATGCTAATACTAATGCTAAAAACTAAATCACAACTTTAAAAATCGTCTGACCACATTTCAAGCCTCTCTTTGTGTTCTCCATCAGCAATGTCTCCATTTACATCCAAAGGCCTAAAACCTTTTGTTTGGAATGCAATATTTCTATTCAGGACTTGCTCTGTGAATAAAATATTGTCACCTTTGACCCCTGTGGTTTTGCCCTGTCTTCTTTTCCCCCTTTCTTTTTCCTCTCGTCTTTACCTCCCTGGGGGATGATTCTCTCGTTCGTTCGCTCACTTTCTCTCTGCTGGGATTTTTTTTCCACTCCAGGGAAAGATGGCAAGTATTTTTTCCTTTACTTTTAATGTCTTTCCTCTTGTTCTTGAGCCTTGTCGGTCCTTTACCCAGCATGTCTGGCCAAGCCGATTCTAGTCCTTATTTATACCTGATTTTCAGCTGTGTGCAATACAGTGTTTAATTTCTGTGCAGTGTAAATCTGTCCACAACTGTTGCTTCAGTTGTATGAGCTATGTGGTTAATAATTTCCTATTTTCTCTTTGTGAGTACCCACTCCTCCCTTTACAAAGCTACCTTGCATTTTAACTAAATATCTTAAACTCAGGACCTTGAGCGTATAAGAATGACATTAGAGGAGTTGAATATGTGGAGCTATGGTGCTAATATTTTACTGCTCAGTCTGTCAAGAGATGGAATCTCATTTCAGGTTTTGGTCCCTGTATTGATGCATTATTAAATATTCAACAGGCGTTACATTTTGCCCAGTGGAGCACCATCTCATCTGCATATAGTACAATGATTATTGCAATTTAATGTTGTCCTGTCTAATAATAACCTGCATGGGAGGAAGATTAATAATACTTTATACCTTTCACCAGTTTCTGAAAGCCTGATGGCAGACAAGTTTGATGAATACGGATATACATTTATTGCACCGAGGTAAGATTTATTTAATTTAGATTTAATTTGTTTGGGTTACATTTCGACTCAGTATAGAGGCAACTTTGTGAATAAACTTTTTTTCTGCTTACATGAATTCACTACAAAGTGCTTTTGTTTCGCACAGGATGTACTGCAAGGACTTAAAGCCACCTGACAAGAACAAAAACAACACTGAGTTCCTCATTGAGTTCAACAACTACATTGACACAAAGACTCCAAACAACCCCATGTGTGAGTATCAAAAACACTTGCGTGCTCCTGGTGCCATTAACTATGACATTTGTCTTGAGAATCAAAGCTTTTTTACTGGATCGTATTGTACTCTGCAGCACACTTGGACCTCATTGTCACTACAGACTCTTATTTACATCTCAAAGAGCTGCTACGCTTTACAGTATTTGCTATAGTATGTATATGTGAATGAATAACAGCCATCTGGTTTGGCATTAAGGTGTGCATTGAACATTTAATGGAAGAGCGCCAACCAAAACCTATTCCCAGAGGTCTCTCTTTCCAGTGAAATACAGGTCTGGCTGGATGGTTTGGTGTGCATGACCAGGCAAAGCTTTGTGATGTGGAACCCCTGTGTTCGTGTTACCCATTTGATGCTAACTCTAAAAGTCTGACCATCACACGCCTGAGTGCACATGTGTGAGGCACGTCGGCTTAGATGTGACACACACACTCACGCGCACACACAATATTCACCAGTAATATGCCTTCCACACCCCACCTATAGCCGCTCGACCTCATCCAATTACTGTGTGTTTGTGAGAAAGAGCAGGACACGTCAAGCCAGGAGCACAAGAGGAGCAATAAAATACAAATCAGGGGCCAGTGGACCTTCTCCCAAACATCTGACCAATGCATTAACATCCTTGTGATTTCTTGCATACACTCATTGATATGCATTGCTCACTTTTTTCTGCCCATTGAGTAAACCAAAAGGTCCCTGGCTATTTATAAAAGAACTCCTTCAAGTTTGGTTTGACGATTTCAGTTTGAGAACTTACTTTAAACATCTCAACATGATCAATCCAATAAAACTTCTCACCCAATTGAAATATTACTTTCACCATTATTAGCTGCTAGTTTAATGGAGTACATAGGGAGTTCAGAGGGAGAGAGAGTAAGGCCCATGTGGACTATTGGCGGCTTGAGTATCGTTACACGCTTTACTTGGTTGAGCCACTGCAGTGGCGAAGAAGTTGAAGTACATTAGGAATTCCTGGGCTGCCTTCAATAAAAGACCCCTAATGAAAACCACTACACTAGGAGGAAAGGTGGGGTAGGGGGGGAAATAAAGTGTTACACCAGCTGTTTTCTCTGATGTGTGTGGTGTGTCATAAAGGTTGGAGGAGGTGGTGGGGCTATATCGACGAGCTTCGATGTTAATGGACTGAAGCGGGTCGTCGGAGAGTTCAAAGTGGTGGGCACTGACAAACAATGGGCGAGCCTCTTTTATCGCCTGTTATGTTTGTCATATGGTCTTGTCGGACGATGCCTGAAATGTGATCTAAATGTTGAAGTATTCCCAACTCTCTCTCTATTTTGTTTTATTCTTTGTCTTTTTAGTACCATATATACTCTATGGATCCTATATTATTTTTCTTTAGTTTTTTTTTTCTTTTTGGTTAACTTTCCTTCCTTTCTTTTTTTATTACCGGTATTTGTTCCCTGATGGCTTTTGATGCACCTCTGGCATTTATTCCAGAATATTCCTGTTACACAGACATTTTTAGGTTCATAAGTCTGAAAAGCATCATCACACATCTTATAAAAAGGAGACACTTTAAAGCTGATCAAAGACCTGACAGTTAAAGCGATACTTTTACTATTTGTGATGGTATTCAAAGATAACATGTTTAGGCTCAAGTGATGTTTTGCTGTTTAGGTAATGTGGAGCTGGTGAACCGATTGCTCCTGGATGCTGGCATCACCTCATCTCTGATCAAGTATTGGAAAGAAACTGAGTTGCAGTAAGTGAAGAACCACAGTGTTGCTACTTTACCATCAAGGCTTTTTCGTGATCTAGCAAAACAAACTGAAACGTGGCATCAATTATTTGTTACTTGGCATTTGGTAACGAATGTCCAAGTGAAAATTCAATACAGATGGTTCAAGTATTTCAGCATCACCAGTAAATGTCATGCAGGCATAAAGCACATTCCAGATTTTTGTAACTGTATGTTTTATAGCTTTATCTTCTCTGCTTGTCAGGCATGGTGTCTTGGCCAGATTTGTTGCCACCGATGGAGGGATCACACGGGTCTACCCCAAAAGGTAATTGTCAAGCTCTTATCTAATAAAGAACAATGATGTGGTCTGCTAAGAAAGCTGCTTTCTATATTCTATAAATAACCAGTTTTGGTTATGGTGGTAGCAGGCTAAGCAGAACAGGCAATATGCCCTTATTCCAATATTCCTACCTACTTCTTCCAGTAACTACTGGGGGATCCCAAGGCTTTTTCTGGACAGATGGGATTTTTAATCCCTCCAGCAAAAGTAGAAGCTTATACTGTAAAGTGAAAATGCAATGGGCCCAATACAGGTCCTTGCAGTACCCCAGAGGAGAGATAATGAAAAAACAAAGATGTTATTGTTGTATTCTATGATGTAAAAATGACTTAAACCACTGCAATACATAACTAGAAGGGCACTCGGAGAGCGCAGTCTTCCATCAAGGCTCACAATTCTCACAATTTTAACAAAAATGAAAGAGGATTTTGATCCGCTCCAAAATGTAATGGGTCCTTCCTTGGCCCATGCTACACCCTTTCACTAAGTTTCATGGAAATTGGGCCAGTAGTTTTTTCCTTAATCCTGCTGACAAACCAACAGACAAACAAACCAAACCGAAAACAGGTAACTACTGATGCCAATATAGTTTTAAAGTGACTTGTAAGAATGTCACTGTCTGTGGTGTTGAAGGCAATGCACAGATCAATCTGGACTATTGGGATTAATATGGGACCGTAGAGCAGTAGTGGTAGTGTGCACATCCCCACCGGTGAGGTGCAGGGCAAAAAGGGGCTGGATACAACTGAAAAGAATGAGATGCCCGCACTCTGCTGCAACGTTTCGACCCTGCCGGGTCTTCCGCCTGAGGAAGACCCGTTGCAGGATCGAAACTTTGAAGCACAATAAACATATGGAAGGATCAGCAGAGTGCGGGCATCTCATTAATGTGGGACCGCAATAAGTAGATTGTTAACTACCTTTTTTAGTGAAGTTTCAATGTAATGAAATTACCCAAAGCCAGACTGAAGGGGCCCATAATTTATAGTGTTGAGTTAATCAGTAAGTCTGACTAAGTGGGTAAATGCAAATAATAGAAGAGCTAGAACAGTCTAGTAAGTTCAGCAAACAACATCACTTTACTGTAATGCAGCCTGTAAAACCAGACAACAACACTAATGCCATATTACGAAATCCAAAATCTAAGACAATATCTGGTTTCACATCACGATATCGATAAAATATTGATATATTGCCCAGCCATAGTCTACCATTCTTAAAGAGATCTGGGGGTTGGTGTTTTTCTTGAGGAGAGGTTTGATAATGGCATTGTTTGTGTGTGTATGCGTGTTGTTTTGTTTAAATGTGTTTGGCAGTGCTGGGCTGTACTGGAAAGAAGAAGCAGAGACGTATGAGTCAAGTTTCTATAAGAGAAGTTTGGACAATGATCTGTACGTCTTCACTCCAACACCCTACCTCACTAAAGAGAACAGTGAGTAAAAGCCTGCATGAATGTTTGTGTAAGTGTGTGTTTTTCTGTGTCACAATGTGTATGCACATATATACAGTGTTCTCTTATTCCTCTTCTTGCAGCAAGTGATGACTCTGTCCTGGTGAGCAGAGCAGTAAATCTCAACATTGATGGCATCATACTCAAACCAGCGGGTAAGGACACACTCACACACAAAGAGAGAGTGGCAAGTATTTACACTTTTATTCTCCTCATTTCTCAAGGTGTCTCTCTCTTTCTGCCACCGACATATAAACACATTCACACTTAGCTAGGTGTCTTATTTATAAACCTACATTTGCAACCTTATAACCCTATTCATGCCTTGATATCTTCTGACACACACAAAGTATATATTATTTGTATATATTATTTACAGACCACTACTCCTCATTTGTCTATTGCTCCCTCTCCCTCTGACATATACACACAAACACACACACACAAACCACTCATCAAGTTGTCTCGTCTCGTCTGATCCTTGGCCAAGTTTGCATTTTCAAAGTTCAGAGAGTAAAGTTGACCCAGAGGTCCTACATGATCTAGGATGTCTGGCTTTTGTGTTTGATCCCAGTGGTAGGCGTGAAGTTGGACATTAGTGCCTGGATGGCAAGCTTCATCAACATCACACAGAAGATCAATGTGAGTGGATTATGTCTGCATGACACATACTGTACGCACACGGACACACACTTAATCCAGACTGTGACTTTTCATTACTCTGTTAAACTGTATTTTTAGTGCAATGATGAGATCTGCGGCTGCCAGCGAAACGATGTGGTAAGAGGTTTAATTGCATAATTTTATGCTTCCAGCTATTATTTATGGATAAGTCATACGCATGCAATATTTTTTTAATCTCTATGTGATTCCAGTATGTAGATTGTGTCATTCTGGATGATGGGGGCTTCCTTGTGATGTCCAATCGAGATGAATATATTGATCAGGTGAGCCTCTGTATTTTACTCTCACAAAACTAAAAACCAAACCACTTTCAAATAAGGCATACTTTATGAGGGGTTATTAATGGTTACTAATGGCTTTATCAATGATTGATAAATCATTAATCTATGCTTTATAGGTAATTTTAGAACAAATATTAGGTTTTGAAAAATACATTAATACATTGTATTTTGTAATAATGTAGTTATAAATGTTAATCCATTAAATGCTTATGCATTTTCTTACTTACTAATAATGTATTGAGTCTGGAGTTGTACATGTTAATAATAAGGGTTTTAATCATTAAGTCTTGACCGATAACCTATTTAAAAACTGATCTATAACGCATCGGTAAATTATATATTAACCACTACAATGATTATATTGTATTAGTTATAACTTAAAACTTCATTATTAAGGATGGCTTATTACAACGTGGACCTAAATGTATTTTAAGGTTATTTACAACTTGTGTTTGTGCTCTAAGTTGAATTTGTTTGACAAACTACTAACAACTACAATGTTCCTGCTCAAAATACTTTTTGTTCTGTATAAAGAACTCACGGCACTTATACAGTTTTAATTCAAGCTGTGGCAGGCAATTTATTTGTGCCGTCGTTGGGGAATAATTCCATAATAATCGACTTCTACACCTCCTCTGGCTCTGTATTCAGGCTTCAGAAGATCTAGCCGTCACAGGAGACTTTGGTCAATCATAGATCATTTCAGAGGGAGAGAGCGTTCCTATTGGCTGTTCTGCCAATGCATTGCCTGTGCAACAAAGAGGGGAGAGGGACAGGTGCAGAAAGAGGTCTCACTCTACTTTAAATTGTGGCATTTTTGGCAATCTACCCACTGCAGCTATAATGTACTGAAAACCTCTATAAAATGGTCTTATCCTAAACGAGACCCAGTTTGTCCACATTTTGTTTGTACACATACTTAACTGTACACATACTTAACTGTGAAAAATAATGCCTCTCAAACACAATTTGACCCATCTTTACACACACAAACACATATATAGTAAGCACACACCTTTTTCCCCCACTCCCTATGCTAAATGCTAACAGCGGGTCCCTGCTGTCATCTGAGTAAATGTTTTTTCATGCGGCCTCGGCTCATTCCTAATCAGGCCTTGGTGTGTGCTGGATAAATCAGTGGCCCACTGAAGTTTGGCAGCAGCACTAAAACCCAGCGACCGGAGGCCTTGTTTGGAGAAGGCTGTGTGCCCTCAATCATATTTCCTACAGGAGCAAAGTTTCTCTCTCTCTCTGTAAGCTTCTCGCTCTCTCCCTCGTTATGTCTTTCATTCTTTTCTTTCTCTGAAACCCTTGGGGAGTCTGCAGCCAACAAGGCTGTGACTGTTAATTCATTATTTGTTTTACTGCACGGGGAAAGGAGAGAAGGCTCCCTTTACCTCATAGATTGGAAGATTTATATATGCTTTGGCTGTGAGACTAAAGAGGAAAGGATATGTGGAGGACGGCTTGTTAGCGGTGACCTTAACAAAGTGGAAGGAAAGGGATAGTTTGCATTTCCTCACACACACACACACACACACACACACACACACACACACACACACACACACGCACATCTTTCAGCACACGCACACACATAGATGAGTACTACTTACTGTACATACTCCCTCCTGGATACACATACTTAAACACTCCAAGGCGCACGTTCATGTCATACCTGCCGAGACAAAGTACTTCCTCTTAGTAGAAATTTATGGCTGCCTGGTGGACTGTGTTAATCAGATTATACTGAAGTCCATCTTCCTGGTTTGAGGGTGATTTACTGAGTATGTGTGTGTGTCGGTGTGTCTGTAAATTCAATGTTAACATTTTCTGGGCATGTATACACTTAATTGTTTTTGTGGATGTGTTTTACATAGATTTAAAAATTGTGGGTTGACAGTATAAAAGTGTTAAAGTGCTCTGTAAATGAAGAATATTGAGGTACACCTCATTTTTCAGCCTTAAGGTTTTTTGCCCATATAGAGGGATCAAGCGTTTGTCCAACCTTTATTACTGAAACAATTTCCGCAATGAATCCTTAGGTTAGGCACACACTGGTAGTCTGTTAAATTAAAGGCTTGACTGTATGCGGGAATATGTTTTTTGGGCAATACACTTATTTGCTTTTTGTGCTGTGAGTTAGATGAGAAGATTAATACCGCTCTCCATTGTTGGCACGGTAAATGAAGCTTCCGCCAGCAGCCGGACATAGTAATTACCTAATTCTTCAGGCCCTGTGTCAAAATCGAATCCTTAAACCTTCATTATTTTACAACATGCTTTACTTACATAGATCCTATTCCTAAACAGATCTTCATTCTCCTGTCTCCCTGTCTTTAGATCGGGCGTTTCTTTGGTGGTATTGACCCGATCCTCATGGTGAACCTGGTCAACTCGTCCCTGTTCACCTCTAAGAAGACCTTCGACTACCAGTCGCTCTGTGACCCAGAGAAAGAGAGCAAGGCGGCTGCGGGCCTGCGATCCGTCTATGTGGTGAGTTACATAAGCCAGTTACCATTCACACACAACCTACCACACACACACACACACACACACACACACACACACACACACACACAGAGCCACCCACATATGCACACCCACAATTATATGTTCACACATTTTGATAGCGACACATTTATTTACTCATTTCCCTGCAAGTACACATTTGTAGCCGTACTTGCTTGCTTACACCCTTCCAAATGGTCACGCACACACACGAACAGACACTCATCAGGGAGCCATAAATCTGGATAGAGCAGATGAGAAGGGAAGCAGAGGGTATGGTGAAAGCGTTAGAGTGGGAGTTTGCAGTAACAGTAACAGGATTAGTTGGTCTAGTGTGCTTGGCTAACACACCAAGTGATGTAGAAAGAGGCACTGTTTTTCATCACTTACAAAACGCCCAACTTACAGTGAAATGATGCAAACTGTCTGCAGACATTTCAGTTGTGCAGATGAATTTCTCTTGAATGCTGGAAGGCCATGACACGTACTGGTAAATACAGGTAATAAGCCGATACCTCAAGTATCTGTAGGTATTTACAGATGCAGAAATTCCTCCTCACTTATAGACAATTGAAACCACGTAATTTCCCGACTTGGACCACACGTGTACAACACGCATGAGTTACCAAGGTAAGATGAAAGATGCACATATTTTCTGATCAAAGACGCCGTCAACAGCCGACGATGCCTCTAACACGGTTAGTTTAGAGACTCCTTGATGACTCAACACACCATCAACTGAAGCGAAAGGATGCAGTACTCATTCACCAAAACAAGGCCCTCGCATGCTAACCATAATCAAAGCAGCATGTTGGGCCTTTTATTCAAACCGTGTGCTACTTTGTTTTCGCACTAGCTCTTTGTTTACATATTTATGCTTGCATCTGTTGAGGTTGATTGTGTTCTAATTTCCTCTGAGAGGGAAGAAAATAAAATCTCTGGCTGGATCTTTTGATCTTTGTGCCTGGCATAACTGGACAGTCTGTAGCCACTTTAAACACAAGCAGGATGTTCAGATTGGCTCAACTAGCTTAAAATTATTTGTCTGAAGATTATTATAGACTTGGTTTTATCCTCTGATATTAATTCTCATTTTGTTTGTTCCCCTCAGCCTACAATTGCAGACATTTTGAATTTAGGATGGTTCGCGACAGCTGCAGCCTGGTGAGTTCTTTTTTTCTGAACTTTTTCTATATGGTTGGCATTAGTGTCAGCCCATTTTTTTTTTTCAAATGATTGATAACAAAAATATACACTATAAAAGCCAGTATTTTAAGTCCTTAAATTCAGATCCTAATGGAAAGCAGGCAAGGATTTGTTTCTCCAAATGGACATATAGCATCTGTGTAATAGCTGAATTGTTCCCAGGACAGTCAACATTCCACAACATCTTCCCCTGATTTATTGATACATTAGCATTTACACAGATGATTTATTGTGGATTATGTTCCAGTGAATCCAGACATCTGTCATCCCTGGGTTTGTTTTTGCTCTTAGGTCAATACTGCAACAGTTACTGGTCAGCATCACATTCCCCAATTTCCTGGACGCAGGTGAGTTTCCGTCATTTTGACACAGAGAAATGAATAGTGCTTTAATACGTTGTTGTTTTTTTTGCAATATTGAGCTAGCTCTGGACCGCCTTAATGGTCTCATGATGTAAATAAAATCAATGTTTTAATTTTTACTTTGACAAGTTCTTAAAAGATATTTAACAGGTTACGTTTTCTTTTTAGAATTCTGGTGAAATACGCACAACATGCCAAGAATATGTAGTGATTAACAATATTGTCCGAACAAGCCAGACCTTGCAAATAGAGTTATGTTTGGTGGGTTATTTTGTGTGGATGCAAATGCATGTCCAGAAAATATAGATTGCCAACAGATCCAAGATAACAGAACAAGTCTCTCATCGTTCATAGTTATATACATACAATATGCCATGTGATGAAGATGATATATCATATCATCCGAATTATGAAAAAACTTATGTATACTGGTAAAGACCTATGTGGATTAAACCTGGGTTTAATTTCCTCAGGTTTTGAGATATCTGTCGCTGAGATGTCTGACTCCACTTCAATGGAGGTGACAGCTGACCACACAGTCAAATCATCAAGACTATTTCTTCAGTAGAACCTTGTACCGGCCACATTTATTCCTGTGTATTATATGGAGTAACCAACACAATACCCATTCAGGAAATAAACGTTGCCGTTCATTTTTTAAATGCTGTGTAAACCACAGATTTCCTCCATTCACGTCCATTTCATTAGGGTGACTACAGAGTCTCAGAGACAATTGTCTCAACATCTAGAGAAATAACAGCAAAAGTATCGAAATGATTAGAATGATTAGAAGTATGTGATAAACCATTTTCAGAAAACATGATTTTCCGCCACTGGAGGGGGAACCTCGGCCTTCTCCTCCATCTCCCCTGCTGCCGCGAGGGGCGCACAGATCGCCGCCGGTTCTTCCACCTGCGGTACCTGACCTCACCCTCGGATTCACCGCTCCATACCTCAGTTCACACCGGCGCCGCGGAGGGCTGCTGCTTCTGTCAGTTGCTCCTTCATCCACTCAGTCCTCTCAGTTGCGTTCTCCGACTGCCCCCCACCCCCCTTTCCAGCCGCTTATTATCAGAGATTCCATCATAAGGAATGTCACGAAAAAATCAGCGGTTACATTTTGCTTCCCTGGTGCTAAAGTGGCGGATCTGAGGGAAAAGATTCCCAGCATCCTGACCAAGCACAGTAATGCCCGCAATATTGTGCTGAACATACGCTATAATGATATCACTAATCAGGCATCTGAACTACTAAAACGACACTTTAGCAACCTCCTTGACTCCCTCAAGGTCCACAGCAAAGAGGTTTTTATCTCCACACAATGGGTCTTTTCATCCGCATACTCAGCCTCCACACCTGGCTGCAGTCGGCCTGTGCAGCCCGAAATGTCGTTTTTATCGACAATTTTAATCTCTTCTGGAAACACCCAGTTTTTTTCCGGTAAGACGGTATCCATCCCAATGGTCTTGATCACGCATCTTAACAGATAATCTATTTTATTCGATCTTGCACTCTCCCCTGTGCTGACTACCCACAGCAAAACCCTTTAATGTGTGCACAGGAGGAGTACCTGAGTCAGGTGCTTTATCTGCACTGGTGTGATCATCAGCTCTTTCTTTTTCATACTGCTTGTCCATTGCACTTTTTTCATGTGCAAAGCGGATTTTACAGCATATGATTGGATGAAGCACCATCGAGTCCCAAGAGCCCCTGAAAGAGAAATCCAGTGTACCTCATTGTAGCGCATCATTGTTTGGAATTGGTGTTCTGTACCACTACAGATCTATGGTTCTAATAAATGGATATTATTAAAACTGCACTAATAAATGTTTTTATATAGACAATGGATCAAATGACTGTATAATGTGAAAGGAGTCTCTCGTAGTGACGAACCCACAGACTCTGCGTTTCGTCTCAGCTCTATGGAGTGTTTTAGTGTCTTTCAGCTCATTGTTTTGGTTTTACTGCCAATTATATTTGAACTCTTTATTGTTTTTATATGTGTGTGTGTGTGTGTGTGTGTATATATATATATATGTATATATATATATATATATATATAGCGTTAACGCGTTAATCGCGATGCGATTAAGGGCCTACATGATGCGATTAATTTTTTTAATCATATGCCGGCATTTATTAATTTATTTTACACTTCACTCGGTTTTGCATTGTGCCTAACAGGCTACTATTTTGACCCTTTGCAGCACCATTACTTATCATCAAGCTGCCACTTCCTCGTAACACATCCTGCTGCTGCAGGCTGCAGGCATGATGGAGAAAGACAGCAGCAATGAAATCCTGAATGGCGTTTTTATTTTCCAAAACTCCCGGACGGCTCGTAGACAAGTCGAAAGCCATATGCACGTTGTGTAAAGCCGAATTAAAATATCACCGAA